>NC_090268.1:47216127-47516127 GCF_040414725.1 Anabrus simplex
CTCAAATACGTCAGACTCGTGTCGGTAGATTTACTGGCACGTAAAAGAACTGCGGGACTAAATTCCGGTACCTCGGCGTCTCCAAAAACCACAAAAGAGTAGTTAGTGGTACGTAAAATAAATAACATTATTATTATTCCAATCTCCCCACCCTCCACAAGACCCTGTTCAGCACAGCAGGTGAGTCGCCTGGGCGAGGTACTGCTCCTTCTCCCCAGTTGTATCCCCGTTCAAATGTCTCACACTCCAGGACACTGCCCTTGGGGTGGTAGAGGTGGGATCCCTCGCTGAGTCCGGAGGGTAAAGGGATTAAAGAAATAATAATAAATTATTATTATTATTATTATTATTATTATTATTATTATTATTATTATTATTATTATTAACCGACTCCTTGGCTGAATAGCTAACGTCGACACCTTCGGTTCAGAGGGTCCTGGGTTCCATTCCGGCCAGGTCGGTGATTGTATTCGCGTCTGATTAATTTTTCTGGCTCGGAGACAGGGTGTTTGTGTTTTCCCCAACACTCCCCTCTTCATATTCAGACAAAAACCACACTGTCAACCACCACAGACACACGGAATAGTGATTACACCACTCCCCGTAGGGTTGACGTCAAGAAGGGCATCCAGCAGTAAAATATGGACGACACAGTTCGCACCCGCGACCCTACAGATGTGATAATAAGCGGTAGAATTTTATTATTATTATTATTATTATTATTATTATTATTATTATTATTATTATTATTATTATTATTATTATTATTGTTGTTGTTGTTGTTGTTGTTGTTGTTGTTGTTACCGTGGTTTGGTGGATTAGCAGAGGTGAAAGAAGGTGCCGGGGTGAACGGGTCTAACTACAAAATCAAAGTTAATTTAAAACTGTAACAAAGGTTATATTTTTGTCTCTCTTTTAAAAAAACAACTAATAACAAGGTAATAGTAACAAAAAATTAAGTCTAGGAAGGACAAGAGTGGTGGTATAAACAGAACTTGGGCTTCAAGCCCTCACTTTACATTTCCTGAGCTCTCAGCTCACACAACACATATTTACCAAAGGGCAGAAATCCCCTCCATACATGGAGCACTTACTCCCAACTTTTAATATCAAGCCTCTCTGAGGCACTTTTAGCACAAATAAAAGAGCTGACCTGCTCTCAATTTTCTGAGCCTATAAAAGGCCCCACAAAGGCCTGTAAACTGCCCTCAAGGCACACTTACAAGGAAACAGGGGTATCTTGTACCCAACCTACTGGGCCTTAGCAGAAAAGAACAGGTTAAGTAAATGGCCCAAAATACAAAGATGAATGGAGGCGTGTACTTGCACTCCTTATGAAACTTCTTAAAACCTAAGAGGCACTAGGCCGATGAAACAGGGGCTATTCCCAAACTATGGGGGTGACTCGTATAAAAACTTTTTACGGTATTACAGAAGGGAAGAAAACCAGTTACAAACCGTAGTCACCTCAAACCAATATGAAGGGGAGCTCGAGATGGTAAAGCACTCTCTATCTCCGAATTGCAGTTACAGATTTAATGAATTTTTTACATCAAACGGCAAAAATCACATGTCGAAAAGATAGTTTACATTGTAAAGGGATTCGGACCTTTCCCGAGGGTTAAACTGCTGAGCTAGCAAGAAATAAAGATGTTAAACGGCCATTACCTTACTGAAGAGCTGCTGCCTGATGAAAGAGGCGCTTCCCGCCTCCTGCTACATGTCCATACACTAGGTTAGACGTTGATGAAGTGGCCGAGAGACAAGAAAATCAGCAGTTTTTATACCCTCGGGGAAAATTCGAGACCTTTCATGAATAAAACAGCCACACCCACTCAATTTTATTGGTCTGTGTAGACAGTACACTCAATATCGAAGAAGAAAGACATGATTGGTCAAAAATTAATTACAGAAATTCTGGATTGGCTCAATTCAAAACTGGCTGAAAGAAAAGATTAATATTGCCAAACCACAAATGAATGAACGAAATTTAGTAAAGCGAAAACTTATGAATACAAAATTTCTTCAAAAAAGTTCCTTCACTTCGCACCAGGGTGCATGGTCATAGTTTATTAGTAGAGACATCTATAAGAGAATGTCCACACTTCTTGATCAATGGAAAACAAAACAAGTTGAAATCCACACAGTATTGACAACTTCGTAATCACAAAATTTACGGTAGTGACATCGTCTGAGAAACTTATGAGTTGATCCAGTTTTTAAGGTTCAGAGTTTCTCCTGTAGAGGAGGATTCATTGGCGCAAGATTTAAAACTGCGGCGCAGGGTTGTACCGCCCGGTACAATGATTATTATTATTATTATTATTGTTATTATTATTATTATTATTATTATTATTATTATTATTATTATTATTATTATTATTATTATATAATTCGCTGGGGCCATCAAGGACCACGTTAAGTCTTGTTGCATTTGACACTGAACTTGGCCTTCTTTAGAGCCCAAATTTCCCTCATTCTTTGTGAGTGGGCCAGCTTACGCTCCTCTGTCCAAGGGGCACCGTGTCTTCTCTTCGGTTGCTCGTCTCGGTTTAGCCCGTTCGTCAATATTTTCTTGCGGAAGAGATCTCTGTTAAGGGCGTCTTCAGCTAAGATATGTAGCATTTGCAGGTCTTCTTTGGTATTTCTAAACCAGGGAATTGTGGTTTTGGGGTTTGAATAAAAAAAGTGAAAGATTTCTTTAGTTAAATTTCTTCCGTCCATTCTTTTCAGATGACCGTAAAATCGTGCCCGTCTTCTTCTGATTGTGTCGGTAATTTTCTCTATTTTGCTGTAGACTTCCTTGTTGGATATCTTTTGATGGATTCCATTTTTGTACTTTGATCCCAAGATTCCTCTCACAATCTTGCGTTCTCTTTTCTCCAGTTCTTCAAGGAGTCCTTTGTTGGCATTTAGAGACAGGGTTTCGGCTGCATATAGAACTACTGGCTTCAGAACTGTTTCATAGTGACGTATCTTGGTGTTTTGGGAAAGGCATTTTTTATTGTAGATTGTGCGGGATGTTTGGTAGGCTATTTCCAGTTTGCGTACTCGTTCCTGAAGTGCTTCTTTGTCCAGTCCATTTTTCATGATGATCTCACCCAGGTATTTGAATTTGCCTACTCGGGTGATGCCCCCATATTTTGTATGGAGTTTTCGTGGAGCCTCTTTGATGTTAGTCATTACTTCTGTTTTCTCAAACGATATCTGCAAACCAGTTTGTTCTGCAATTTCCTTTAAAATTTCAACTTGTGCTCTAGCGGTTTCTATGTCGTTTGAGGGAACAGCAATATCATCGGCAAATGCTAAGCAGTCTGTTGCGATCCCCTTGGATTTGGTTCCTATTCTCAATGGACTGTAGTTGGTTTCCCGTAATCTCACCCGCCAGGTTCTGATGATCTTTTCAAGAACACAGTTGAAGAGTATCGGGGATAGCCCATCACCTTGTCGGACTCCTGTTTTGATGTCAAAGGAATGCGAGAGACATCCGTGGAAATTCACCTTGGATTTTGTATCGGTCAGGGTGGCTCTAATTAATGCCAGCAGTTTCAAATCAACTCCAAATTCATTTAAGATGTTTAGCAGGACTTCCCGGTCAATGGAGTCGTACGCTTTCTTAAAGTCCACAAAGACAGACACATACTGCTTGGACCTTAGTGTACAATATCTGATGATCGTTTTGAGGTTTTGGATCTGTTCAGCTGTTGAGCGACCTTTTCTGAACCCTCCTTGGTATTCATCTATTTGATGTTCGACTTGTGCTTCCAAACGCTCCAGGATGGCAAGTGATAGAATTGTGTAAGTCACGGGTAGCAAAGATATTCCTCTGTAGTTGTTGATGTTCTTCATGCTGCCTTTTTTGTGTAATGGATGGATCAAAGCTATTTTCCAATCTTTGGGTAGGGTCTCCTTGTTCCAAATTTCTTCTATTTGCTTTTGCAAGATATCAAGTGATTCCTCTGGGGCATATTTCCATAGTTCTGCTACTACTGAGTCTTCCCCCGGCGCTTTGTTATTTTTGAGACGGGCAATGTGGCGTTTGATTTCATCTCTGTCGGGTGGTCTGGAATCTGGGTACCTGAGTAAGGGTTCCTTGGTCTCAATGGCGCTTTGCGGTTTAGAGCAATTAAGTAAATTCTTGAAGTAATCTGCCAGAATGCTGCAATTTTCTTCATTTGACGTCGCCAGTGTGCCGTCCTTTCGCTCAAAGCATAGAGATGGTGGTTTATAGCCTGTGAGTTTGCGTTTTAAGGCTCTGTAGTACTCTCTGCTTTCATTCTTCCTAAAGTTTTGTTCTATCTTTTCAATGAGAGATTTTTCGTATTTACGTTTCTCAGTTCTGAACACCCTAGCTGCTTGGGCACGTTGGGTTTTGTAGGTTTCCCAATCATTTTATGATTTCGTAGAGTAGTACTGTTTGCACGCATTGAGTCTTTCTTGAAGGACTGATTCGCAGGTACCATTCCACCAGGCATGCTTTTTGCTTCTCTTGATTTCTGCAACATCTTTGACGGCCTCAACAAGGAGACTTTTGGCGTTGTTAAAGTCACAGTCATTTGGTCTAGCCTTCTCCTGGAACTCCTCGACCCTTTGCCGAAGTTCATCATTGTCGAAGCGTGTGATCTGTTTGGTTGTCTTCCTTGTGTTTGCGGGAATTGGTTTGAATTTGATAAGATACATATAATGATCTGAGGCCACATTGATGCCTTTCTTTACCTTGACATTCATAATCTCAGGGCTGTTTCTCCTGGAGATTGCAACATGATCAATTTGGAACTCTCCGAGAGCTTGGACGGGAGAACGCCAAGTCATTTGCTTTCTGGGTAGATGGCGAAAGTGGGTCGACATGACCTGCAGGTTGTGATTTTCGCAAATGGACACCAGTCTTTTGCCGTTGGGATTGGTTCTTTTGTGAGCAGGGTAATTTCCTATAATGTTCTTGTACTTCTGTTCACGACCTAGTTGGGCATTGAAGTCACCCAAAAAAGCTTGACATGGTGTTTGGGAATTTTGTTCAATTTTTCATCCAGTAGTTCCCAGAAATTATCAACGTCTGGATCAGACTTGTTCTTATCGTTTATAGGAGCATGTGCGTTAACTAGGGCGTAGGTTTTGTTCGCGCATTTAATTGTGAGTATAGACAATCTGCCATTCACAGGTTCGAAATTTGCAACCGATTTAGGATCTTGGTTCTAAGAGCAAACGCGGTTCCAAGCATTACAGCTCCATTGAGGATTCCTCTTTGTGCTTTGCTCTTGAAAATTCGGTAGCCTTCGGATTCAAAAATCTCTTCATCTGGGTACCTTGTTTCCTGTAGGGCCATTATGGATACCTGATTTTCGTGAAGAGCTTTGGTGAGGGTTTTCAGCTTGCCAGTTTGTGTAAGTGAATTTATGTTGAAAGTTGCTAGAAAGGTTTTAGATTTTGGCCTGAGTTTTTGACTCTTCGGGGTACACCGAGATGCTCCAACTCGTCTCTTGCATGATGTCGAGTCTCCCCCAGAATTCGAACAAGACTCGTGCGCCGTGGCGTTCACGACGAGGGATTTATCCGAAGATTTGCCACCTGGGGTATGTTTCTTGAAATGTTGTGCCATCATGCTTTTTGACTTGACTTTGCTTTGGACGGGTACCCATCCTTTTACAACTAGGTTGTTAGCCCTAGAGGTTGCCTCAAGATGTTTTCTGGCTTCTGGTCATTTACCAGTCTTCGCCGTAACCCTGGCAGGGGACCAGTTTTTTTTCACGGTGGTATTTTATTTCCCTACTACCCTCTGACTCTGCTGGCGGCAGAGCCAGCGAGCTTCCCCAATTCCAATGGGACGCGCCCGATGGAGGTAACCGGTAAATCCCCACACGGGTATTATTATTATTATTATTATTATTATTATTATTATTATTATTATTATTATTATTATTATTGCTGCCAGATGCCAATTTTTGGACTACTACAAGTTCTTAGAGGCGTTTGTTTGTCTTCCTTATTGGCCATAGAGCTTTGATTCTTTTGTTGTGGACTTCATTTCTCTCTTCAAGTTGTTTCGGTCGTTTTTCTCGGTTTATTTCGTTATCAGCATGCTATCTGTGAATTTTGGATATAATGATCTCCCGGTTTGGATGTCTTCCAAGACTGAAGTAATAATAATAATAATAATAATAATAATAATAATGATAATAATAATAATAATAATAATAATAATAATAATAATAATAATAATAATAATAATAATAATAATAATGTATTGCCTCCGGAAAGGCCTGGTGTAGGTCTTTTTCTAATACACGATCTATATGCGACCTGCATATCCGTGAGGATGGGATCCTTCCTAAGATAATTTCTAATGATGAAGATGGCATACACACCCAGCCCCCCGAGCCAAACAAGTAAACCAATTATGGTTAAAGTCCCCGACCCGACCCGGAATCGAACCCGGGAACCCCTGGACCAAAGACAAGTCATGGAGCCATCTGTAGGGAAGAAACTTAATTGGATCGAATGTCAGATCACGAATGCATATGGATGTTCTCCCAATATGGTAGTAGAGAAATGTAGGTTCTAAGTGAAATTGAATCAATGTGCAGTAAAGCAAATACAGTGGCCTCGCAGTTGTGATATATATTATTCTTTAAGGAAGAAGTCAGCTCTCGGTCGAAACAGTCTTTACCCCGATTTTTCAGACTGACTTTGCTGTACGTGAGTGAAAGCCGGGTAGACTCAGAGTATCTTATACATAAATTAGAGGTAACAGATATGAAAGTAGTATAGTGAGAATGATTGATGTTACAAACAGGTAGGAACAACGAAAGGAGGGTTCGAATTCGGTGCTGGGGATATGTGAGGCGAATGGAGGAGGATTGGTTACCCAGGAGAATAATGGACACTGTTATGGAAGGTAAGAAGAGTAGAGGCAGATCACCGCTTCGATGGTTATACCGGTACTTATTTTTAGTTTTAGAAATAAGTGATTTGGAATTAAGCAAGACCACAGAGCTAGTTACAAAATAGGGTATTATGGAGGCACTTAGTTAATTCACAGAGATTTGCATACTGAAAGCGGGAAGGCATAGCAGTCAGTAATGAAGATGCATATAGTAGCGGAAAATGGAAATTAGAAGTGGGGACACAGAAATTTTTAGAAAATAAAATAGTACCGGAGCCTTAGGGAATATAGTGCGGAGTAGACAATAAAACTGAAATCAAACAGCTACAAAGTGGTTCGTTTTTGATGCTCTTTGAGCGAATTTCGACAGAGAAGTAAAGTTTGACAATTTACCAACTTTACTGCTGTACTAATAGTTTTTGTCTGAGATATTTATTCAATATTATACAATAAAACTTTCACCAAAGGAACAATTACAATTACAACTAAGGTTTTGTGCCATCAGATACTAAACGCGCTTCTATAAGATGCTGCGCGAGTCTCCACTACTTTCTCTTTTCTTTCTACTTTTCTATCCAGATCGATGGCGCCATTAATTGAAATGACTAGTTCTTCTTCTTTCCTTCTTAATCTGTTTACCCACCAGGGTCGGTTTTTCCCTCGGACTCAGCGAGGAATCCCACCTTTACCACCTCAAGGGCAGTGTCCTGGAGCTTGGGTCGGGGATACAACTGGGGAGAATGACCAGTAGCTCGCCCAGGCGGCCTCACCTGCTATGCTGAACAGGAGCCTTGTGGAGGGATGGGAAGATTGGATGGGATAGACAAGGAAGAGGGAAGGAAGCGGCCGTGGCCTTAAGTTAGGTACCATCTCGGCATTTGCCTGGAGGAGAAGTGGGAAACTATGGTAAACCACTTCGAGGATGGCTGAGGTGGGAATCGAACCCACCTTTACTCAATTGACCTCCCGAGGCTGAATGGACCCCGTTCCAGCCCTCGTACCACTTTTCAAATTTCGTGGCAGAGCCGGGAATCGAACCCGGACCTCCGGGGGTGGCAGCTAATCACGCTAACCACTACACCACAGAGGCGGACGAAATGACTAGTTTCTGAATTATATAAGTGTGAATTTAGGAGTGTTGAGGCTATCGGTCAGATTATTTTGTGTAAATGAAGAAGAGTGATCGCAGTCGATTGGTATTTATCAGGCCAAGGATTTCATCCCTTCGTCCTGGTCAGTTTGTTCCATGATCTTGTAAATTTTCATATCGTTTGGGCAGCCATGTATTGTGCAGACAATCTACTTTACGTCGCACCGTCACAGATAGGTCTTATTTCGACGATGGGATACGAAAGGGCTGGGAGTGGAAAGAAAGAGACTGTGGCCTTAATTGGTACAGCCCCAGAATTTGCATGGTGTGAAAATGGATAACCACGGAAAACCAACCTCAGGGCTGCCGACAGTGGGGTTCGAACACATTATCTCCCGGATTTATTGTGACCTATTCAAATTGTTTCAGTATGTTATTGCACAGTTCCTTACTGTTTCATATGAGCACTGAACCATTATGAATAGCGTGTCGGCAATGCAGTGTGTTTCTTTATGCTCTAAGCTTACATTCGGAAGATAGAGGATTTGAATAGTTGATGATAGTTTCCAGCGGCTTCCCATTTTCACACCAGGGAAATGCCAGGACTGAATCTTAAATAAAGACATGGTCGCTACTGTCACGATCATAGCGTCACCGCAAGGCTACCTGTGTTAGTTGTTTTGCTGCTTCGACGCCAACGGCAAAGAGCGAATTAGCTGTGATGAGGTTAAGACATAACCAAGTCGTTTTTATGGGTCAGTAGTACCCACTTACTGCCTCAATTCGGAGTTTTCCGGCCCTTTGGCTGAATAGTCTGCCTAATGCCTTTCGGTTCTGAGTGTTCTTAGTTCGATTCCCAGTCGGGCTGCAGATATTATTCGCGTCCAGCTAATTCTTTTGGCTAAGAAACTGGGTGTTTGTGCTTCTCTTAGTGTACACTTCTTCATTTACACACAGCGCATCACCGGGCGAGTTGGTCGTGTGTTTAGGGGCAAGCAGCAGTGAGCTTGCATCCGGGAGATAGTGGGTTCGAACCCCGCTGTCGGCAGCCTTGAAGATGGTCTTCCGTAGTTTCCCATTTTCACACCAGGAAAATGCTGCGGCTGTACCTTAATCAAGGCCACGGTCGCTTCCTTCCAACTCCTAGGCCTTTCCTATCCCATCGTCGCCATTAGACCTATCTGTGTCGGTGCGACGTCAAGCAAAGTTGTAAAAAAGGAAAAGAAAAAAGAGCTCATTACTTGTACTAATAAGATGCGTGGCTTACTTGAAGCGCTCCATTATTGTGATTATAAACTGCGCGGTAACAATTTTCCATCGTGATTTAAGCACACCATTGAACTTCAAGTGTTCATTTTTGAAACACAATTGTAAAGAGAAATCATATCATGGGTTTGCGTAGAAGTATTGTGAACCAATGTGGAAATGGTAAACAACAGAAAACCATATTCAGGGCTGCCGACAGCGTGGTTCGAACCCACTATTCTGCGCGTGCAAGCTCACAGCTGTGCGCACCTAACCGCACGGCCAACTTGCCCTGTATAATAAGCTCTATTAACGACCTAACCCTACAGGACGGAGGATGTGTCTGTTGTCTGTTAGGGTCATCAGCCCAGAGACTGGTTGGATCCTCAAATAGCACCACCAAAGGTTATGCGGTTATAAGGAAACCCCAAAAACCAATGGCAGCACCAAAATGAGGCGTACTAGGCAAGATGAGGAGTGAGGTAGTTTGCCATTGCTTTCCTCACTGGGTCAGAAAGTACTATTGCAGCACGACTGACCCTATGAGCAGCACCTTTCATAACACTCAGATGCACTAGTCATGCTCTGAACGTCATTACTCAGCACTACCCACACTCCAGCAACTTCCATATTGTCACAGCCATGGATGTTGACTGGGACTTCGGTGTAAGCTACATTTCACTCTGGCCTGTGCCAAAAGATGGAAGCAAAAGTACTGTATCCATCAAGAAATGACAGCAGGCTGAGGACAGATGATAGGATGAAGAAACTCTTGTATACCGCCAGGTAGCTCCTTGCTCGTCGCATGAACGGGGGAATATAGCCTCCCCTTCCCGTCAGCTCCCTATGGGCACCTCCCTTGGTTTTGTCGTTAAACTCTTCCTTGGTAGTCAATGCATTTGGAATCCGATATAGACATCGAAGTCCAACCTATTCACCATGAAATTATCTTACGTATAACTGGCCAAATTATCGCTCGCCGTAACCAATCAAAATCTCTAGTTTAATTTACCATATATTAAAGAAATAGCATCAATGTTACGATATGTGTAACACACATCGAATTTCACGCTATATACGCTGCTTATCGTCAAACTATGAGGAACTTCCTATGTATATTGTGTTATCATTTGTGGTGGACTTCCCGCTGAACAAACTGTCAAGCCTAGAATACGTTGTATACTCCAATATACCACGCCACTTGAACAGACGTACGATGCTGACTTTCCAGTTCATCTTTTCTCGTTTAACAGGGGGGGAAAAAAATTGCGTTATCTTGAATGAAGGCTCAGAAACAAGAATGAAGACAATAAAGTTTTAAAACTTCATTGAGTAGATTTGTTTAAATAATTTTTCGATATTTCAGTACACCAGCAAGAACTCACGAGCGATAACCAAGTGTCCTAGCAGTGTTAGATCCACATGTATCGTAAATCATTTGGAGAAGATAGAATATATAATGGACCTCTTAAATGTGGATGAAAAACCTTGATTGAAGTAACAGCAAATCTTATTCAAAGAAAAGAAAATTCAGAATAACTAAGGAATGGATAACAAGCATACTAATTTGTCTTCCCAAGTAGGGTGATCACCTCGATCACGACGAAATTCCGGCACCTCGACGTCCCCGAAAACTGTAAAAGTAGTTAGGGGACGTAAAATTATTAATGAATTTTATCCTGCAGGAGTCCTGGTCAGTCCAGTGGTATTTGAAGGTGCTCAAATACGTCAGCCTCATGTCGGTAGATTTACTGGCACGTGAATGAACTCCTGCGATACTAACTTCCAGCACCTCGGCGTCTCCGAAAACCGTAAACGTATTTAGTGGGACGTAAAGTAAAAAATCACAATATTATTTATGCTCAATCTGTCCTGATGCTCTCCATTATGTTTGGAAAAAAAATAAGCGAATATGATATTTAGGAAAAGGTCCCGCATGAAACATGAAAGTGTTCAAATCGAAATAATTTCTAGACCACACGTGCGACGACAGAGTTCATTATTTTATCTTAAAGAGGTAGAACGAATGTTTCTACCAACAAGAGCCTGACCTTGGTATGACTTCATCCAAGACCATCTTTTTTTTTGCTAGGGGCTTTACGTCGCACCGACACAGATAGGTCTTATGGCGACGATGGGAGGAGTTGGAAGGAAGCGGCCGTGGCCTTAATTAAGGTACAGCCCCAGCATTTGCCTGGTGTGAAAATGGGAAACCACGGAAAACCATCTTCAGGGCTGCCGATAGTGGGATTCGAACCTACTATCTCCCGGCTGCAAGCTCACAGCCGCGCGCCTCTACGCGCACGGCCAACTCGCCCGGTCCAAGACCATCTACAATAATATCAGACCTTAATACAAAATCAACATGGCCGACGCATCGGTTCAATGTAAACACTCCTGTGATACATAACATACATAATTATGGTATTGAATTGCTAAGTTGTCAATAAAAACAAACAGATTACTTTATTTTGTGTAATAGACCAATACTATCTAGAAATAGCCTATATTTAGATAAGCAATATGTGGATAATTGAAAATATAAATATTTTCTATGAACTATTGTAGTATGGTCCAGGAAAGAGGTAATATATGATTGCATTCTAAAATAACAGTCCTGGGGTAATATATGATGCGTCGCAAACTGCGGCAGTTTCAATTCAGTCAATCAATAAATTAATTAATCAATCAAAATGATCTGAATTTAGGGCTGTCGTCCAAGTGGCAGATTACATATCAATTGCCTACCTAGTCTTTTCTTAAGTGATTTCAAAGAGATTGGACATTTATTGAATTGGTGAAGATATAGTAGGGGGCACCATTGGTAAATTATTCCAGACCGTAATTCTTCTTTCTATAAATCAGTGCTTGTTTGAGAGACACATTTATTTGAATTACCTTTCTATTACCATACGCTTTTAAATAGAATAGCCTACCTCGTTCAAGAGATGTATTAGTAACATAACATTGTCGCAAATTTCAATTCTCTCATAACAATGATTCCGGTCTAGAAAGCCAAGAATAACGGCCGAGAGGAATCGTCGTGCTGACCACACGACACCTCGTAATCTGCAGGCCTTCGGGCTAAGCAGCGGTCGCTTGGTAGGCCAAGGCCCTTCAAAGGCTGTAGTGTCATGGGGAGGGGGGAGGGCATAACAATGATTCTGATCATGATTCACCAAACTGATATACTACATCGGTTTTACTTCAGATAAGCAATAGGAGAATCGATTGGAAGTTCTCCGGTGGCATATGCATTTTCATATAAAGCACTTTAACACCCAAATCGTTGGCAACGTAAATACGTACTGTATATCAGTTGATATCTTGCCCTCTAATTTAAAAAAGAGAATATATTCTTCATTCACAGATAAAATAAATAGCTTTATCACTTTTTATAACCTCACTTTTAAAAACCTCGAAAGATATAGTAATTGAGAAATGTACTAGGATTGGCACCAACACAGAGTTTTGGCCTTATCCGGAAAAAAAATACCTCACCAAGTACACGGAAAACATCCTCTCTATTGACAAATTTATCCTCGAATGTTTTAAAGCAGCCTAATAAATTACTTGTAACCACGACATCATCACGATGCATTAAGTACACTTGATCTCAATGTGGCTGCATCTGCTGTAATATGAATTACATACAGTCACACAATACGATCGACACGTCCTAATATATCAAAATAGTTTTTAAACCAAGTTTCAATAAAAACATCACTACACTAGCGTTTCCTAATCAAACCAAACCAACAGAAAGAACTAAACTGATGCTTCGCACGTGCACATGTTTACATTTGAACAAACCGATCGGGGCGCCATTTTAGCTAATATCGATAGCTGCATAGTTGGTTGATGCAATAGCGCTGCCATCTTGGGGCACTAAAGTGAACATGCCACGCGACTAACAATTAGGGTACCGGTAGCTCTGGACTCCGGCTTGATAGTATGTCATGTGAGGTGTCGTTTGACTTTCTTTAATGAATTCTACGGGAATGCAGAAAAAATAATTCATATAATGATGAACATTTGAGCCATAATGTTGGTACCTACGAAGAAGTGAGAAATATGTCTTTCGCAAAATGTTGCAACATAAGGACAAGAAATGGCTTCAAAATTATTGAAACACATTGGAGAAAATAGAGTAGCTTGTCAAAATTCCAAAAAGGCCAAAATAACCAATGTTGAGCGTCAAGAGGAGAGTGGTGGTGGTGGTGGTGATTTCCTTTTTTGCCGTGCTGAGTGGTTCAGACGGCCAAAAAAAGAAAGAAAGGGCCGAGGAGGGCGTGAAATGAAAGAATCCCTACGCCTCGAATGTTCTAATAACGTCGGGCTCGGAAAAGTACAAGAGATGGCCAAGGGTAGTCGGATGATCGATGAAACTGACGAGCCTGGCGCAAGTAAGTGGAAGCAATACTAGGACTCAGCTACGGGGCCCGTAGTCGCCAACCCATACTCTCAAGTTATGAGCCCCTGGGCCACCTTTCGTCACTTTTCTACCGACAGGCAGGGGATACCTTGGTAGTTATTCTACCACCCCCACCCACTTGAGGAGAGTTCCGCACTGCTGGAGGCTCAGCCGGGTACATCCACTTCACCCATGGTGGAATAGGATTTGAAACTCATGGTTTCGGAGAGTGGAAAAACTAAATGTTTTGCAAAATGTGTGCATAATGCGATCACAGGAGCACTGCACATCATTAAAGTATCTGAATAAAAACCTACAACCTGTTTTCCAGTCAGTGACGGGGTCAGGGATGGATGAATGAAGCCTCCATCTAGCGGCGAGGACAGGAATTGTGCCGGCTGCCGAGGCCTGTCGCACTCCTCTGGGGCAATGATTAATGACTGACAAATGAAATGATATTGGAGAGTGTTGCTGGAATGAAAGATGACAGGGAAAACCGGAGTACGTGGAGAAAAACCTGTCCCGCCTCCGCTTTGTCCAACACAAATCTCAAATGGAGTGACCGGGATTTGAACTACGGAACCCAGCGGTGAGAGGCCCTGCCGCGTGAGCCACGGAGGCATATATCACTTTCCAACTAAAATATGATAGTTTGGTTACCAATATTCCACTTCTTCTTAATCTGTTTACCCTCCAGGGTCGGCTTTTCCCGCGGACCCCTTCTCTACCGCCTCAAGGGTAGTGTCCTGGAGCTTCAGACTCTAGGTCGGGGGATACAGCTAGGGAGAATGACCAGTACCTCACCCAGGCGGCCTCGCCTGCTATGCTGAACAAGGGCCTTGGTGGAGGATGGGAAGATTGGAAGGGATAGACAACGAAGAGGGAAGGAAGCGGCCGTGGCCATAAGTTATGTACCATCCCGGCATTTGCCTGGAGGAGAAGTGGGAAACCACAGAAAACCACTTCAAGGAGGGCTGAGGTGGGAAACGAATCCACTTCTACTCAGTTGACCTCCCGAGGCTGAGTGGACTCCGTTCCAGCCCTCGTACATTTTCAATTTTTTTCGTAGCAGAGCCGGGGGTGGCAGCTAATCACACTAACCACTACACCACAGAGGCGGACAAAGATCTCTCTTACTGAAGTATTTTCCCGTGCCAACCGCTGAGCTGGAATTGGAACCCGCAACCATACGCACTGATGATGGTTCCCTAGCCACCTACGAACACTATCGATTTTTTTATGTTTCTACTTAACTGACTTGTTTTTAAAACCTCTCACTTTAACGCCATATGGGCAGTGCTAAAAAGTCCCATTCTACACACCGACTAATAGCTCTGTGTAATACATACAGAGCACGATGCCTGCGCCTTGGACATGAGGCACGGCGCCAAACAGACCTACCTCAACAACTTTTCCCTCACTCTTTCCACGTAAAACGCTGATCAAGGCCGTTAGTGTCTTTCCTGTTCGTGACAATCGCTTATCATGGTATGGTTCATGCGGGCATTGAGGTGGGGCATTTACTTCATTTATTTACTTATTCATTCATTTGTGATAATGAGTTATTTCCTCTCAATATCAGTTTAACTACAGTATATGATTCTACTCAAAGATACTCCTATTAAAATAGTTCTTAAAGAAATACCCAAAGACAAAGTCTTGTAAAATCTGCCTATTGGTCTTCGTATTGTAAGGTCTGTTGTACCTGGTATAATTTTCTTTCTTACTATGAAAAACATTAGTTCGCCGAGGCTTAAACTTCTTGTTAAAATGCCTAATACCGTTCTATTTTTTTAACTTGTGATTATGTTTGATAACTTGATAACTTCATACATAAAACATTCCTTCAAAATATTTATTTATGAATCAAGTTCTATTTTTCTGTTTATTGTGAATATTATTGAAAACTCCATAGGCTGCATAAGACTCGTTCAAAAATATACTTGAGAAACAAGCTCTATTATTGTTCTGTTGTCCAGCTCCATGGCTAAATGGTTAGCGTGCTGGCCTTTGGTCACAGGGGTCCCGGGTTCGATTCCCGGCAGAGTCGGAAATTTTAACCATCATTGGTTAATTTCTCTGGCACGGGGGCTGGGTGTATGTGTTGTCTTCATTATCATTTCATCCTCATCGCGACGCGCAGGTCGCCTACGGGTGTCAAATCGAAAGACCTGCACTTGACGAGCCGAACATGTCCGCGGACACTCCCGGCACTAAAAGCCATACGCCATTTCATTTTTTTGTTCATTGTTCTGTTTTCATGTTTGTTTGTTAATATTGTTATTATATAGGTATATTAATATTTTTCCTCATTTCACATGCCTTTGTTCATGTTAATCACGCCTCCCCTCCCCCTCAATAATTACCCGAAGTCGTCTGTCGAGTTGTTTAAAATGCCACCAAATTAATATTTTATACGTAGAAATAAATTACGAAAATATTGTTTTTCTCAGACTGGAATTTAACTGTTACAATTTGAAGATGTTAGGTGCCTACACATTTCTGGGGCGCCTGGGGTTTGTCCAGCCCTGGCCTAATGGAACTTAGTTTCCCGTGTCTGGCCATAATTCTAGGGAGAATTAAACGGTTAAGGCTCAGGTGCCACACATCCTAGTGGTCTTAATTTTGGTAGATGTCGATCGAATACAGATGCAATTATTTTATCCATCCCGGTACCTTGAAGTTGATTTGCGAGGAAGAGACCCTGACTTATCGGCCTTCCTATGTGCGTGTTGCATAAAAGCATACGGGATGCATCACATCCCACATAAGTCATTTCATAACTACAGAAATATTTCAGATGAAAGTCATCACAGAAACTCGATTCCCGAAGCATTAATTTAATCTTGAACTTTTGTATCAAAGTGAAACAGGGTTTCATTTATTCATTGTCAAGAGCATTACGTCAAAGAGAATGATTACAAACAAACAAGTGAGATTTTACAGCTCTTATTCCAGTGTTAAAACGGAGATTCAGGATCATACAAAGGCACGATTATAATTCAAAGATTATAATTACTCAAAAGTCACGATATCTCTCATCCTGTACTAACTCATAGTCAAAAGCTCATGGTCCTGAATTCTCCAATCTGTCCCACCCTGATATTACATCCTTTCCTGACATGCAATTTCAAAAAAAAAAAAAAAAAAATCGCACAGATATTGTTATAATTAAAAGTGCAACAAAAGAGATATTGCAGTTGCCGAGGGATACTCCAGATGGCATGCTGTACACCGAAAAGAAATACAAAGGACTCGCTCTTTTAATACCACATGGGAAGTCTACCTACAATGCATTAATGCCTGTAACATCTTCCTTAAGACTAAAAATCCACTCGGTGTTGCTTCGAGGGATTCACACGCGGAGAGTCGGGAACGTATAGAACGCCTCAAATTAACAAACGCTGATACTCGGAAAATAAGCGCCAAGAACGGCCTGTACGATACTAAGGAGATCCGTCAAGAGCTACGAGAACGTGAATTCACCTCCTGGTGTTCACTACCGCAAAAAAGGACTCGGAGTACAACTTTACAAAGAGTACACACACCAGCAAACTCTTGGGTGCGAGATCACACCGAACTGCCTTGTAACAGTGGAAAGGCTATAAAGATGATTGCTAATGTTTCTGCGGTGCGCTCGGTTCCAGGCAGATCCCTGGACAACAACCTCTGTCGGCATTGCCACGGAGAGAAAGAAACTCTTGGTCATGTCCTAGGATTCTGCACACGCGGGGAGCTCCTAAGAAACACGCGGCACCACCAGATCAGATCATTTTTGCCGAAGAACTGAGAAAGAAGGGATTCAATGTACATGAGGAGGTACGCGGACTGGTCATAAACGGTAGTCCGCAGAGAAATGACATCATAGCCTTTAAAGTCAACAGTTCTCAAGGATTCATCTTAGATCCGACTCTCAGGGTGAGTACCATAGTGGTCAGTCAGAGGGGTTAATCTAGAAAAGATTAAAAAATGCAAACCCACTATCCCTTACTGCAAATCTAAATACCACCTTCAGGGAAATGAAATAATAGGGATAACGGTCGGAGCTCGTGGTACCTCGTCACTTCGTCGCCGCGCGGAAGGACTTCCACTTCCAATGATGCTTATCCCCGAAACTGCGACTCTCATCCTCTGAGACACCTCTACAGCTGTGAAATGCCGCACTAATTATACTGTTTCTTTAAAACTTAGAGTATTCTTCAATTAAAAGAACTGTACAGAAAATTTGATATGTTTTACCTTGTACTTAGTGGCAGCGCGTAAATACAGGAGGTTGTTCCTAAGTAAATGGAAATGTATTATTTTCATTTTATGTTTAAACATGTATTTTAATGAATGTTTAGAGCGTTTCTTTCTTTCTTAATTTGTTCACCCTCCAGGGTTGGTTTTCCCTCGGACTCAGCGAGGGATCCCACCTCTACCGCCTGAAGGGCAGTGGCATGGAGCTTCATACTCTAGGTCGGGGGATACAACTGGGAAGGATGACCAGTACCTCGCCCAGGTGGCTTCACCTGCTATGCTGAACAGGGGCCTTGGTGGGAAGATTGGAAGGGATAGACAAGGAAAAGGAAAGGAAGCGGCCGTGGCCTTAAATTAGGTACCATCCCGGCATTTGTCTGGAGGAGAAGTGGGAAACCACGGAAAACCCCTTCGAGGATATCTGAGGTGGGAATCGAACCCACCTCTACCCAGTTGACCTCCCGAGGCTGAGTGGACCCCGTTCCAGCCCTCGTACCACTTTTCAAATTTCGTGACAGAGCCGGGAATCGAACCCGGGCCTCCGGGGGTGGCAGTTAATCACTCTAACCACTAGACCACAGAGGTGGACGAGTCGGACATTCGCTGCTATAAAATCTCCAAGTGTGACCTAGCCTTTGGCACTGGGATTCAGACGTAAGATTCCGCGAGCTGTTGTCCTCAGATAAGAATACGGTACTTTCGTCAGAATTGAGTAGTACAAACGATCCATAAAGGGAATATCAAACGTATCTTTGTAGCAGTGAGAAACTTGGCGTAAGGAAACAATCACAGTCATGTCGCAATGTGTTTCTGAAGAGTGGTGTAACAAGAACCGTTTAGTCAGCGCGGCGATGAGTCAGACAGCTGCACGTGCTCCTACACCCACCACCTTTATAACTACTTTCCTCAACAAGGACGCTCGCTCTGTGCCTGATCCCAATATGCTGCATTAATAACTCGCCGATATGCCTTCACGACGCGTTTTATTTCAACAAACATAATATTTGAAATGTATTCCCTTCTTCCCCCAATGGGTATCTTCTTAATTCTCAATCTGAAGATCTCCTCCATTCGTCTCTGTTTCCTGTTATTCATTTCGTCAAAGCCTGCTCCTACATCTTCTCTGCTCTCTCTAGAGTTCTGCAGTCTAGATGTTCCTCTTCCTCTCTTGCCTTCAATCTTTCCTTCCATTACATCTATACTAATCTAAAAAGAGGTAAACTTTGTTTGTATGTAATGGCTAATCTCGGGAACTACTGGACCGATTCTAAAGATTATTTCACTAATAGAAAGATACATTATCCCTGAGTGCTATAGGCTATATTTTATTTTCAAAACAATTCGAGGGGGTGGGCGATGTGGAGAGATATAAAAATACTAGACTAATATAGGCGAAATATCGAATGTGTCGTACAAAGTCGGGACAAAGCTCATTTTAAGCCCCTTGACGCAAGGAACAAAACTCGGTAAGCCCTACGGGCCCGGAAACCATGTTTTAAGGCCCTAAATTCAACCGTTATTGAGATATTGGCACCACACTACCCCTGTTCTAGGAACAGGATAAAGAAATGAACTGCCGTAACCATGGCAACATCAGCTTATAGCAGCGAGATTATCTACAATACATCACAAAAACTTAACATGTTACAGACATAATATTTGGTATTTGGAATCTCCTTTAAAATAAAAGAACACAAATTTTTGTTTTCAGAAAATCCACTTAAGTGGTGAGGGTTGAAAAGAAGTGAGGAAGGAGTTGAATTCTTTACATGAGGTTACATATATCTCAGAAACGGAAGATGTTACAGACGTTAAAATTGGTAGGCTGTACTTGGAATCTCTATTAAAAATAAATGAACGCACTTCTGGAATAGGCCTATCCACTTAAGGGGGTGAATTTTTTTTAATAAAGCGGATGGTATTTTAAAATGAGTATCTTCTTCTCTTCTACCGGTTTTCCCACACCTGTGGGATCGCGAGTGCGAACTGTGTCGCACATGTGGATTTGACGCTGTTTTACGACTGGATGCTCTTCCTGACGCCAACCCTATGTGTAGGGATGTAATTACTATTGCGTATTCCTGTTGTGGTTGGTTATGTGGTGTGTTGAGTGAATATGAAGAGGAGAGTGTTGGGACAAACATAAACAACCTGTCCTCGAGCCAGAAGAATTAATCACGCGCGATTAAAATATCCGACCCAGCCCGGAATCGAAAGCGGAACTCTGTGAACCGAAGGCCTCAACGATGAACTCTCAGCCAAGCAGCCAGGCAGCTTTTAAAATTAGTATATCTAATAAACTTAACATGTTTCAGGCGTGAAAATTGGTATTTATAATCTTCTTTAGAAATAAAGGAACCCCTTATTTTTTGACTGCTTCTCACATGCCGCATGTTCCAGATTTAGCTCTGCCAGTAACTTGGCCATTTTAGCCCCAAAAGTCAATGCCACAAACGTGGTTTACAAAGAGGTTCTGTCGTAAATGAAATGGAATTTTTCGGCGAGTTTTTATACTTTTTTTTTTTTTGCTAGTTGCTTTACGTTGCACCGACACAGATAGGTCTTTTGGCGACGATGGGACAGGAAAGGGCTAGGAGTGGGAAGGAAGCGGCCGTGGCCTTAATTAAGGTACAGCCCCAGCATTTGCCTGGTGTGAAAATGGGAAACCACGGAAAACCATTTTCAGGGCTGCCGACAGTGGGATTCGAACCTACTATCTCCCGAATACTGGATACTGGCCGCACTTAAGCGACTGCAGCTATCGAGCTCGGTGTTTTTATACTTTAGGGATTTTCAGATAATGTCTTAGTGTAGTACCGAGGAACGAAATCCTCGCGGCGAATCCGTGGGTAACAGCTTCTTCTTCTTCTTCTTCTTAATCTGTTTTCCCTCCAGGGTCGGTTTTTCCGTCGGACTCAGCGAGGGATCCCACCTCTACCGCCTCAAGGGCAGTGTCCTGGAGCTTCAGACTCTGGGTCGGGGATACAACTGGGGAGGATGACCAGTACCTCGTCCAGGCGGCCTCACCTGCTATGCTGAACAGGGGCCTTGTGGAGGGATGGGAAGATTGGATGGGACAGGCAAGGAAGAGGGAAGGAAGCGGCCGTGGCCTTAAGTTAGGTACCATCCCGACATTTGCCTGGAGGAGAAGTGGGAAACCACGGAAAACCACTTCCAGGATGGCTGAGGTGGGAATCGAATCCACCTCTACTCAGTTGACCTCCCGAGGCTGAGTGGACCCCGTTCCAGCCCTCGTACCACTTTCCAAATTTCGTGGCAGAGCCGGGAATCGAACCCGGACCTCCGGGGATGGCAGCTAATCACGCTAACCACTACACCACAGAGGCGGACAACAGCTGTTTAACTATAAAACTAATGTGTTGGTAGAGATGGGAGCTTCATTCATTCCATTCCTGACCCGGTCGAATGACTGGAAACAGGCTGTGGATTTTCTTTTCCAATGGTGTTTACATATACAGTATAAACATAACTTACTTAAAGATGTATTTATCGTTAAATATGCATCAGACTAGAATATTTTGAATTTCTGGTTCACTAATTTCTATAGAAAAATAATATACTGTCGTAATAAGATGCATCTAACGTTGCTTCCAATCAACCAATACAATTCCTTATAAGCATGTTTTGTTAGATGAAGATATTCTTATGACTCCAGAAAGTTCTATATCAATCAGACAAGAACTGCAACACATTGAGCTTTTCGTAGGACAAAGCACTGAAAAAATGAAAAGCGAGAAAAAAAGCATCTGAAGTTTCGAATACACCTCGCCCAGGTGGCCTCACCTCTTATACTGAAAGGATGGGAAGATCGGAAAGGATAGACAAGGAAGAGGGAAGAAAGTGCTCGTGGCCTAAAGTTAGGTACCATCCCGGTGAAGTGCGAAACCACGGAAAACCACCTCGAGGATGGCTGAGAAGGGAATCGAACCCCCCTCCCCCTCTACTCCAGAGGCTGAGTGGCCCCGTTCCAGCCCTCGTACCACTTTTCAAATTTCGTGGCAGGGCCAGGAATCGAACCCGGGACTCCGGGGGATGGTAGCTAATCACACTAACCATTACACCATAGAGGGTTTACATTACTGTGAAGCAGAATTCAATCAGTAAGAGATGATTTCTAATTACAGTACGGTAAATTACCACTTTCAGTACGGAGAGAAGGAAAGTACGTCATAGTATGTAATTCATTATATTTATAATACCAAAGAGTTGTAGCAAAATGTTAATACCAGTAATGACGTGTTTAATTGTATCCATTCATCTGATTGCACGCGATAAGTGATTAAAATAGCCTTTGCTCTTGGGATATCCTGCATAAAAACCGAAATTTAAGTACAATACCAAAGCGTCTTAGTTTATTATTCACTCGTCGACGTTAGATCCTTCAAAAGCGCGGTCTAGTTCCTGGCTGAGTCAGTCCCGATAACGCAATGACGTACTTCAGTTGACATCACGGAGCTGGAATGAGTAAGCGATTAATGTGGCAAGTGTACTACACGTCCTAACGTCACTAGACCACACTGTTAACACGAAACCCACTACATGATGTTTGGCGCTCTATAATACTGTCATGGTAGTGATCATTATTGTTTTTAAAGGGAAATCATAATTCTCTTTTTACTGTAATCTTTCTTTCTTAATCCGTTTGCCCTCCAAGGTTGTTTTTTCCCCACGGACTCAGCGAAAGATCCCACCTCTATCGCCTCAAGGGTAGTGTCCTGGAGAGTGAGGCATTGGGTCGGGGGATACAGCTGGGGAGAAGGAGGACCAGTACCTCGCCCATGCTGCCTCACCTGCTATGCTGAACACGGGCTTAGTGGAGGAATAGTAGGATTGGAAGGAATAGACAACGAAGAGGGAAGGAAGCGGCCGTGGCCTTAACTTAGGTACCTGGCATTTGCCTGGAGGAGAAGTGGGAAACCACGGAAAACCACTTCGAGGATGGCTGAGGTGGGAATCGAATCCCTCTCGCTCAGTTGACCTCTCGAGGCTGGGTAGACCCCGTTCCAGCCCTCATCGTAACAGAGTCGAGAATCGAACCCGGGCCTCTGGAGGTGGCAACTAATCACGCTAACCACTACACGACAGAGGCGTACTTTTACTGTAATCAAGAGGAAATTTAGGGCTAATATTCATTTATAGGAAGACGACTGTAGTGTAGTAGTTAGTGTGATAAGGTCATCCGGAGGCCCCGGTTCGATTCCCGCCTCTGCCACGGAATTTGCAAAGTGATACGACTGGAACGGGAGTCACTCAGTCTCGGAAGGTCGAATGAGTAGAGAGGGCTTCGATTCCCGCTTCAGGCATCCTCGAAGTGTTTTTCCGTGGTTTCCCACTCCTCCTCCAGACAAATGCCGGGATGGTACCTAACTGAAGGTCTCGGCTGCTTCCTTCCCTCTTTCTTGTCTATCCCTTCCAAAATTCCCATCCCCCCACAAGGTGCCTGTTCAGCATAGCAGGTGAGGCCACCTGGGTGAGGTACTGGTCCTCCCCAGTTGTATACCCCGACGAAAATTCTCACACTCCAGGACACTGCCTTGAGGTGGTAGAGGTTGGATCCCTCGCTGAAGCCGAGGAAAAAACCAACCCTGGACGGTAAACGGATTAAGTAAAGACGAACTAGGGAATGGAATAATTTTTCGATACATTTCTAGGTTCCTTGGAATTATTTAAGAAAAGACTAGGTGAACAATGGAAAGGGAATCTGCCACCTGGGCAAGTTCGAAACGCAGAAGTTTCTTTGCAACTTGCTTTACGTCGCACCGACACAGATAGGTCTTATGGCGACGATGGGATAGGAAAGGTCTAGGAGTGGGAAGGAATCGGCCGTAGCCTTAATTAAGGAACAGCCCCAGCATTTGCCTGGTGTGAAAATGGGAAACCACGGAAAACCATCTTCAGGGCTGCCGACAGTGGGACTCAAACCCACTATCTCCCTGATGCAAGCTCACAGCTGCGCTGATTGATTGATTGATTGATTGATTGATTGATTGATTGATTGATTTATTGATTGATTGATTGGAAGGGTATCAGTAGAAGAAACGAAAGGGTTATGAAGTTCATGAAAATGGAAGCCTCCTTGGTGTCTTAACGACGCAGTAACTCGGGTAAGTTTTCGATGACGAGGAGTTAAGAAAGAGTTAAGATTGGTAAAGAAGTGTGTTAGTGGGCATTACTGTTTGTTGGTAAACCATCAGGGCTGCCACTCATGGGGTTCGAACCCACCATCTCCTTAATATAAGCTTACAGTTACGCAGCCAAGGAGAAGTCCAACTAGATAAATATTATCTTATTAACAGTGATTATAAGTTAAAAAGGAAGTATCCGACCTTTCGAAAAATGTAGATATCGGCACACACACAAAATGGGTGGGGGTGGGGGGGAGAGTCTCCCACGAAGGAAGTGAAAAAAAGACTCCCTAGGCCTCGCAAGTATGCTATTCAAGTCGGAAGAGAACAAGGCTTAACCGAGGAAGGTCGGCTACGAAAGCTGAAAGTGAGAAGTCTGGTACAAGTAAGTTGAAGCAATTCACAGTGACATAAGAAAACGCAGGTTAAGATTCTATGGGCATCAAGATAGAACGTCTTAATGATTGAGTGACTCCACCTTTACAACACAGCACAATATGATTCTTTGTTATCTTTATTTTTAATAACGGCTGAAGATGTCTCACAAGGAAGAGACGAACCATGTCCTTTTAAAAATAAAGTTTTAAAAAGGAATCATAGTGTATTGTATTGTAGAGGTGGAGTCATTAAATCATTAAGACCTTCTATCTTTTTGAGGCTGATAATACGGATTAATTATGAAATGTACTTCTTGTTGATCTAGGGACATATTAAAAGAATGCACCCAGAGAGACTTACAAAACAGATAGTCGATTTCTTCTAAAACCGGAGTCAAGCCAGAACAGACACAATGAAACGGTAGGAAATCGGATATGATGAACAAAATTATTGAGCTCGTGATTTCAGATGGAATAACATACTGTGAACAGTCTCCACATCCGTTAAGCTATTAATCAGTTTTTCTATTTTTGTCGGTTTTTAGCTCCTTAAACACGTACCGTATTCGGCGAAACTGGGGTGTGAAAGGGCTAGGACTGACAAGGTCGCAGGCGTATCTTTACTGAAGGTGTAGCTCCGGTATTTACCTGGCTCTTAAGTCGGAAATCACGGAACACCATCTTTAGGGCTTGCCGGTGTTATGGATCGAACCACAATCTTCCAAGTGCAAGCTTTCAGCAGCACTTCACGTACTGCATAGCCAAGTCGCTGACGGTCAGGTAAATACCCAACAATCGACAGTCTCGATGTATCAGGCTCATTATTTTTATTCAAATTCTCGCCATGGTTTGGACCGTTGACTGACGTTTCCGCATCCAGTAGTAATATAAAGATCGGATATGACGAACATAGCTGACGTCCGGTTGTAGACGTAACAGCTGTAACCTGTATGTAGCAATCTTGGATAAGAGAACACAGGATACTTGTTTTAATAGATTCTGTTTCCTTCATTTACAAATCAAATACATCGAGACTGCAAACTGCAACCAAGTAACTCTCATGAGAAGAAAATATGCGTTCACAGTCCGGCTCCATGCCTAAATGGTTAGCGTGCTGACCTATGGTCGCAGGGGTCCCAGGTTCGATTCCCGGTGGGGTCGGGAATTTTAACCATAATTGGTTAATTTTGCTGGCAAGGGGGCTGGGTGTGTGTGTCGTCTTCATCATCATTTCATCCTCATCACGACGCGCAGGTCGCCTATAGGAGTCAAATTAAAAGACCTGCATCTGACGAGCCGAAATTGTCCTCGGACACTCCCGGCACTAAAAACCATACGCCAGACTGAAACAACATAAAAAGGTAACTCATTCTCTATGATTATTATTATTATTTCTTGTTGTGTTCCGGCCAACTAAGGACCACGTCATTTCAACTGATTCCTTTGAGCTTTAATGTTGGCCCAGTATTCTTTCATTCGTATACGGTGTTGTTCCATTCGCTCTTTCGTCCATGCCTTTCCAGTTTTCAGCTTCGGCTTTGGTAGGAAACTCTGATGTTCTTGGAGTTTTTTCTGAAGTGGGTAAATTTCCTGGATATCTTCAAATCTCCTGCAGATCTTTCTGTACCTCACTGAACCATGTCCCCTTTGCCTTTTCCTCTTGGAGGAAAGTGAAAATGCGGATGGTTAACCGTGTTTACTTCATCCGGGTCATGTGTCCATAAAAAGTAATCCTCCTTTTTCGCATCACGTCGGTTATTTTTTCCACATGCAAGTACAGTAGAGAAGTTTCTTACACAAACATAGGATAAATTCACTTTTACAGATAAACTAACCTTCTTAAATAACCAACGAAAATTATGCACCTTATCATTCACTGTTCTCTATAACGAGGAAGAAAGGAAATATTTCGTCTTTAAGAAAGTAAATGTCAAAGTCTATAGACTGAGCCTACTTTTGTTCGGAGCGAATCTAAAGTAGAAGAAAATTTCTACCTGTTGGCCAAACCAACGTATTTTATGAAACATAGAGCCATATAAACGTAAGTTCACTGTCATTTGACTTTTATTGCAATAAAATAATTGTACCGGGCGGTACACCTCCACGCCGCTAATTTAAAAGTTGCACCTGTTGAAACTCCTCTGCTGGAGGAAGTCTGAACTTTATTGACGGTATTAATTTTCAAGTTTCTCAGAAGATGTCACTACCTGGAAATTTTGGAGTTTTTGAACTGTGTCATTTTCGATGTATTTTTGTTTTGCTTGTAGTAAGAAGTGTGAACTTTCTCTTCTAGAGGACACTACTGAAGATCAACAATAGTGCACCCTAGTGCGGAGTGAAAGAACTGTTTTTTGGAGAAATTTTTATTTCAAAAGTTTGTTTCTTGTTAAATTTCTTTCTGTTATTGTTTAAGTTGGCTGTATACCCCTCTCTTTCCCCTTGTTTTGTATTTACCCAATCCCGAATTTCTTTTATTAATTGCTGACCAATCCGAGGTATCTTCCCCCCAACGTGAATATGTTGCTGTATCCTACCCAATAAAGACTTTGTGGGAGGGTGTTTTCATTCCCCTAACGCCTCGAACCTTCCGCGAGAGGATATAAACTGCTGATTTTAGGGTCTCCGGGCCACTTCTGTTCCATCTTTCAGTGTGTATAGTACATAGCAGGGGGCGGGAAGCGCCTCTTTCTCCGGCTGCGGTCAACAACCAGGTAATGGCCAATTAATAACTTCTTTCTTTGCTAGCTCAGCAGTTTAACTCTCGGGGCGGGTCCGAAGTTTTTCCGTTATGTAACCTTCCTTAAAAATGTAAAGAATCTGGTATCTATTTTATCTTTTAAACTACGTATTGGGATAGAGAGTGCTTAACCCTCTCGATCTCCCACTCATATTGTTTTGAGGTGAACTTTTTTTCTCAACCTATTCTTCCTTAACATTATGTAAATTTGTTTCTTTTCTAAAGTCACCTCCGTAGTATGGGATTAGCCCTTGCATCAGTGGCCTAAGAGCCAAATTAGGTTTTAAAAACAAAGTGTATTAGGAGTGCAGATCGCCTCCTCTCAAATTGTTATTTTGGAGGTCATGTAATCAACCTTCTTTTCATTTAATAGACCTCAGTAGGTTGGGTATTTTACCCCTGTGTCTATGTCCAGTGAGGACAACTCGAAGGTGGAGTTTGGTGTGGCCTTTGAGAGGCTTAAAGTTGAGAGCGAGTGGCTCTTTTTGAAAATTGAGTGTTGTATGCCTCGTGGAGGCTTTTCAGTGTAATTTGGAGCAAGGGCTCCTAGGCATGAATGGGGTTTTCTGCCCCTCTGTTGAAACTTGTGTTTGGGGTAAAACTGAGCTGATTGCCCAAGCATTGTGAAGTCAGGGCGCGAAGCCCAAATCCTGTAAATATTGTAACTACCCTTTTGACTTGCTACTTTGTACCTGCCATGCTTGTTATTTCCTTATTTTGAAAAGAAAATATAACCTTGTTAAATTTTAAATTAATTTTACTTTCGTAGCTTGAGACCCGTTCACACCCGCACCTTCTTTCACCTCTACCTACCGCTAAAACACGGTAACAAGTGGTTGGTAGCAGAGCGTGGTCTGTACCGGGCGGTACAATAATAATTAACCATTTTAAATGTAAATTATATTAGTGAATGTGTTCAGGCCGCCTCTGTGGTGTAGAGGTTAGTGTGATTAACTGCCACCCCCGGAGGCCCGGGTTCGATTCCCGGCTCTGCCACGAAATTTGAAAAGTGGTACGAGGGCTGGAACTGGGTCCACTCAGCCTCGGAAGGTCAACTGAGTGGAGGTGGGTTCAATTCCCACCTCAGCCATGCTGGAAGTGGTTTTCTGTGGACTCCCACTTCTCCTCCAGACAAGTGCCGGGATGGTACCTAACTTAAGGCCACGGCCGCTTCCTTCCCTCTTACTTGTGTATCCCTTCCAATCTTCCCATTCCCCTGCAAGGCCCCTGTTCAGCATAGCAGGTGAGGCTGCCTGGGCGAGGTACTGGTCATCCCCCAGTTGTATCCCCAGACCCAGAGTCTGAAGCTCCAGGACACTGCCCTTGAGGCGGTAGAGGTGGAATCCCTCGCTGAGTCCGAGGGAAAACCGACCCTGGAGGGCAACAGATAAAGAAGAAGAAGAAGAAGAAGAAGAAGAAGAAGGGGAAGAAGAAAAATGTGTTCAGTGATCAAAAGATATATCAAAAACAATGATGGGCATTTATTGCCTAAGCCAAAATTGCTCTACAACTGACATTTTACCTCTCCTCTGAAAATGGCTAAAATGTGACAAATTGATCTACCTCTCAAGCACAGAATGAGCATGTATTTAGTTTCTCTCTTCTTTTAACATTTTTTTAAAAATTTTGTTCGGTTTGGCCTACTAGGGACGACAGGGCTCGTCTTAACTCTTAGCTAAGGTTTTCTGCTTTTTCTTGGCCCAGCATGCTTTTATTTTCTGGCTGTGTGCCTGCTTCCTTCCATCCGTCCACCTAGGTTTGGTGGTTTCTGTATTCCTCTCGCTTATGAGGGACAGTGGGAAGACTGACTCCCTGTAGGACGGCCTGTCGGTACTGAGATCGGTTTTCTATGGTCTCTAGTGGGATCTGTAGTTCCTCAAAGTCTCATTTCGCTCAGGTGAACCACTTAGTCTTGCAAGCCTTTCCCCTACTTGTCACTGTGAGGATTCTGTTGGTGAGCCTGCAGGCTTTCAGGCGACTCATGTGCCCGTAGAATGTCAGTCGCCTTTTTCTCTTACATATGACTATTCAATGTTTTGTAGAATGTATTGGAATTAATCTTTAACTACAATTAATATAAGACGAGGGAGAAAAAAGGCTAGGTACACTGCAAAGTGGTTGGCGATGTTGCTGATGACTCGGCCGTTCACCACTTACACCCGCCTGCACTCTTCCTTCCCCTGACAAGCCCAAAGGCTCCTCCCGCATCCCGCACACTAGCAAAGTCTGTGGACCTACTCAGGGCTCTGCTGCCGCAGTCCGAGCGGCTCACGACTAAACAGAAAACATCGTGCCTGCTGGACAGCATTCATGGTCTGAAAGCCTTTGCCATTTTCTTGAAATTAGAAAAACAAAATGTTTTCAGCCGAAATAATAAGGATAACATTGTATAACTGAATATCACACCACATAAGTTCGACTTCGCTACATTTGTCCATCATTTTATGTCATCAATTATAGAGTGAAATAACGTTAAATGTTTTGAAAAGGCAGCGGGGCGACGCCCAAAAGCCCTTCATTCACCACGAACCGCCACTGGTTACTATATTTTGCCACCTTTTCCCTTATATTTCATGTTTCGGCACCTTTTCACCCAATATTTATCTGCGTTTATAAAAAAATTAGACACTTTTTCCTTTCTTGAACAGATGTTTAACATGCTGTTTGATCAGAACTCAACACTAGTCAATAAATACATATTAAAATATAATTCATATCCTAGCAACAATGGTCAACCTTATCAACAATGGCCATTCTGCAGCTATGAAATCAGATTAAAATTTAAACAGTGAAGTTGCAGCAGTTTAAACTAAGTTCAGTTAGTACTGGCATGAATTTAACGGTTCCACCTATCTACTGTGTACTCTCTCGTTGACCGTGTTAGTGTTTTACAAGGCCGGACCAGAGCCTATTTTGCATAACATAAAATCATGTCGAGGATTAAGAAAGGGGTATGGAGGATAAACAGTGGAAGAAGTTAGTGACAACCCCGTTAGATTTGCTAAGGACAAATTCGAAATAAATTTGAAGAACAATCCAGATGTGGAAACCTCTGCGACTTCGACTGAACTTCCTTTACGAGTGGTGACAAGATATGCTCCATTTGTTTCTGAAGACGTCGAGAGGAGTTTCTCGCTATAAGGATCTACTGATCTCAAAGCGCTAGTGACTTACTGACAAAAGCTTTGAAATATTTTGTGTAATCCAATATAACATGTTGATTAATTATTAGAACTCAGTAAACGCGATAAAGAAAGTTCATGTAACTGGTTTAAACTGTAACGTATCCACAAAAACGCACACGAAATGCTGTCAGTTGTTACAGTAATTTATTCACATCTATTTACAAATTAACACACATATCACCTTAATCACAGTATCACAAACAAAACACTTCGCTCCGAGAACATTAACAAAGTCGCCATTCTAGATAACTGCCGATCACTTCAACATGGAAACTGCAACCACTGCATGTCAACACGAGGTCACAAGTATATTCTTGCTACACCATAACTCTACTGAACAATAACTGGTTGTTACCATCAAGACCATCTCTTATATGCGTGCCTGGCCAAGCTTCTAGAAAGCTACATTACAAAAAAAATACCTTCTCGAAAATTCTAGAGTGCCTAATACATAGATTATAATGTACAGAATATTCTACCATCATCTAGTGCCTTTCTGGAAGTTACAGTGTGTTTCAAGATACCGTAGTGGATTACAAATTATACATACAGGTAAGAATAAATTATATAATATAATTTACAGGTATTTACATTAACTGAACTCATATAAATATTTATGTACAGCACATGTTTCATGACATAACCTCACACACAATACGATCATTCGACTACGTAAATAATAATAATAATAAATGACCGAGCTCGATAGCTGCAGTCGCTTAAGTGCGGCCGGTATCCAGTAATCGGAAGATAGTGGGTTCGAGCCCCACTGTCGGCAGCCCTGAAGATGGTTTTCCGTGGTTTCCCATTTTCACACCAGGCAAATGCCGGGGCTGTACCTTAATTAAGGCCACGGCCGCTTCCTTCCCATTCCTAGGCCTTTCCTATCCCATCGTCGCCGTAAGACATATCTGTGTCGGAGCGACGTAAAGCAAATAGCAAAGATAAAAGAATAATAATAAATGGATGTACATCACAAGTCATAATAATAATAATAACCATAATCGTAAAATAATAATAATAATAATAATAATAATAATAATAATAATAATAATAATTCGAACTCGATACTTGTATTATTTGCCCATGGGTGAGGGAATAATGTTTTCAAGTTATATCTGTTTATCACGCTTGCGTCAACCTTAATTCAATACCTTTTTGTCCCTTTTTGTATGTATTTTCAGAACTTTTTTCCCCTTTTCTGGTCATAGCTTCTGCCTTAAAATCCTTTTCCTAATTATGACATGATTATGATATAAACCATAAAATTGTTTTAAATACTTCCATATTTTATGACAAAGTCATCGTTGTTGTTTTAGATAATTTATGTAGTATATTGTTTTCTAATGCCGGCCCCGTGTTGTAGGAGTAGCGTGGCTGCCTCTCGCCCGGAGACCCCGGGTTCGATTCCCGGCCAGGTCAGGGATTTTTCTCTCGACCTGAGGGCTGGTTCGAGATCCACTCAGCCTACTTGATTAGAATTGAGGAGCTATCTGACGGTGAGATGGCGGCCCCGGTCTTGAAAGCCTAGAATAACGGCCGAAAGGATGCGTCGTGCTGACCACACGGCCCCTCGTAATCTGCAGGCCTTCGGGCTGATCAGCGGTCGCTGGGCAGGCCAAAGTCCTTTCAAGAGCGTTAAGTGCGTGTGTTTTTTTTTTTTTTTTTTTTTGGGAGGGGGGTTATTTTGACAGTATTACTAATCAGATTAAGCACATCATCAAAATACTTCAAATATTTTAAAAACAATTGTATGTACTGTATATTGCACAATGCACTGTTGTAGCTAATTGCCCTCATGCCCTGAAAATGAAACAAATAAATTTTACTAAACAAAGTTAATATAGAATCTGTCTTTGAGAGCGTATTAAGTAACAAATAGTACGGTAACGCTTTTATCGTGATGCGCAGTGTGTCATCAAGTACTTCTCCATGTTTTCCATTGTGCTGATTTAGGGCTGATACGATTCAATTCTCTTGTAGGCTGAGAAGGACTGTTTAACAGCAGAGGAAGTCGCAAGTGAATATTTTAAAAGATAAAACTAGCTGGGTGCTCTTCTTGTTCGCCACTAAACAAACAGATACAGAGCTTGAATAACTTAGATTTCGTTTCGAGAGTTCATGGAGTTTTGGATTAGTGCTGTTGTATGCAGTTGATGTAGTCGGACTTACTATATTTTACAGGCAAGGGGTTAGAAATCTCAGTTTTAAAGGAATTTTAACGCCAACTTTAGCAATTAAATTAGATTCTATATGAGATGAAATTTGACAATTAACTAGACTGAGAAAACGAGCTGGCATTATTAGTGATTGAAGCCCACTAGAGAGCGCTTATGACCAGTTCGTTTTGGATGTTCTCTTTGGTTCCCAATACCTCTTGAGTCCTGCTATTAGTTTTTCCTTTCTTTCTTGTGAAACAATTTGGCGAGATTTAACAACTTTTGGTAGAGGAGACCACGAGTTTACCATTTAACAAAATTTAGGGCAGTCTGAGACATCGGTAACAGAAATCCCAGCAGAAGCTCTTTTTTACTTCATTGAGCCACATGCTTCCAGTCTTGTAGCTTTTGATGAGTGGGAAGGTCGTCGTAAGCCTGCCATTGTCCATTCTCAGAAGGTACCAGTAAAACTTCAGCCGCCTACATCGCATGCTAGTGTAAGCCGTTTCCAACTGTTGGAAGTGTAGATATGTACAAAAGGGTTACTTTTTCACGTAATATATAAAAATATATAAATATATAAAAATATATAAAAATCAGAACCACAATTCGCCAATAATTTTTTCATTTTCTCCTGTCTACATGTAAAGTAATGGAATATTATGTAAATAAATCATTTCGTGTGGCTATTTCTAGCCGAGTGCAGCCCTTGTAAGGCAGACCCTCCGATGAGGGTGGGCGGCATCTGCCATGTGTAGGTAACTGCGTGTTATTGTGGTGGAGGGTAGTGTTATGTGAGTTGCAGGGATGTTGGGGACAGCACAAACACCCAGCCCTCGGGCCACTGGAATTAACCAATGACGGTTAAAATCCCCGACCCGGCCGGGAATCGAACCCGGGACCCTTCAGCCAACGAGTCGGACGGAATATTATGTAATTACTAATTACATAGGAATGCAGACCCTATTGATCACTCTATGCCACTTAGCGCTGAGGTTACGCATAGTGGAATCCTTTACCTTCCACTTCTCCAAGAACCTTCATGCTTTAAAATACTGAACTGAGTCTAATACTTCCTTCCTGGCATTTTTCCAAGTTATCTGCGGTAGCCACAAAGCTCTAATTTACAGCTTACGACAACTCTATTTGAAGGAATGCATTTCCTATTACGTACTGTAGGTCCTTTTTTTTTTTTTTTTTTTTTTTTTTGCTAGTTGCTTTACGTCGCACCGACACAGATAGGTCTTATGGCGACGATGGGACAGGGAAGGCCTAGGAGTGGGAAGAAAGCAGCCGTGGCCTTAATTAAGGTACAGCCCCAGCATTTTCCTGGTGTGAAAATGGGAAACCACGGAAAACCATTTTCAGGGCTGCCGACAGTGGGGTTCGAACCTACTATCTCCCGAATACTGGATACTGGCCGCAATTAAGCGACTGCAGCTATCGAGCTCGGTTACTGTAGGTCTATTTCTGTGGTGGTTAGTAGTGTGATCCTAAATGAAGATATTTTAATAGTGTTATTGGTTTTACGTGCTACTAAAAAGTTATTTTGTTTTCGGAGCCGCAAGGGAGCCGGAATTTTGTCCCGCAGAAGATTTTTTCTTGCCAGAAAATCCTCCGATAAGAGACTGACGTATCTGAGCACCTTCAAATACCACCGGACTGACCGAGGATAGACCCAGCCAAGTTGGACTCACAAGCCTAGCATTCTACCACCTGAGGTATTCAACCCGATTTTAAGACGATCACAAGCACTCTGATTAGACGAATTAACCAAACGCAGCTAAAATCTCCGGCCCGGCCAGGAATCGAACCAGGGTTCCTATAATCAAAAGGCCACATTCGGCCAAGAAGCCGGATACTGAACTGGATGTAATTAAATCCACTGGCTGTTTCTAGTCATTCGACCGAATCAGGAATGGAATGAATGAAGCCCCCATCTAGCGCCGAGGATAGGAATTGTGCCGGCTGCCGAAGTCCGTCGCACTCTTCTGGGGCAATGATAAATGGATGACAGATGAAATGATATTGGGGAGTGTTGTTGGAACGAAAGGTGATAGGGAAAACCCGAAAAAAATCCTGTCCCACCTCCGCTTTGTCCAGCACAAATCTCACATGGAGTGACCGGGATTTGAACCACGGAACCCAGCGGTAAGAGGCCGGCGCGCTGCCGCCTGAGACATCGAGGCTCTCTGAACTGGATGTAATATTTGTTATTAAAAACCTGACACATTGTCTTGCACTGCTAGATCATGAAGCATATTCTTGAGTCAGTGGTGCAATCAGCAAATATGAACTTGAGTAAGGGTAATCTGAAACTACAAGTGTCTAGCTGAACAACCGAATGTAGACACTGCAAAATCAACACCTGTAAATTGTCTTACTTCCACTAAAATATTGTTATCATCACTACTGTGAATGTTTCACTTTCTCAGAATGCGATTCGAACAGATTTAACATTTAATAAAATTCCCGCGGAGAGATCAGCCGTGCGAGTAATCGAAATATAATTGAACGCGAATACGTATGTTCCAGAATACTTGTTACTTGTGATGCTACAAAATGAAAGGAGGACTAGTTACTTTGAATAATAATAATATTAATAATAATAATAATAATAATAATAATAATAATAATAATAAAGCTGCCACCCCCAGAGGCCCGGATTCAATTCCCGAATCTGCCACGAATTTGAAAAGTGGTACGAGGGCTGGAACAGGGTCCACTCAGCCTCAGGAGGTCAACTGAGTAGAGGAGGAGGGGGGTTCGATTCCCATCTCAGCCATCCCTGAAGTGGTTTTCCGTGGTTTCCCAGTTCTCCTCCAGGCAAATGCCGGGATGGTACCTAAGTTAATACCACGGCCTCTTCCTTCCATCTTCCTTGCCTGTCCCTTCCAAACTTCCCATCCTTCCACAAGGACCCTGCTCAGCATAGCAGGTGAGGCTGCCTTGGCAAGGTACTGGTCCTCTTCCCCAGTGTTAGCCCCCGACCCAAAGTCTCGCTCTCCAGGACACTGCCTTTGAGGCGGAAGAGGTGGGATCCCCTCGCTGAGTCCGAGGGAAAAACCGACCCTGGCGGGTAAACAGTTAAAAGAAAGAAAGAAAGAAAGAAAGAAAGAAAGAAAGAAAGAAAGAAGAGTTTTGTCTGTACATTGCTCGGAGGAAGGCCTGAAATGATCTATGTTATTGTTGGTTCTATCGTCAAATTCTACATAACTAAAGTTATATAGAATTAAATGTCTGATCATTTTATCGTATACATTTTTACCGTACAGGTTGTGATAACATCGGTCATGTCCACAGTAACAAGGTAATGCACTTTTCTTACTTTTCCGTAATTTCTGTCTGTCTGTCTGTCTGTCTGTCTGTCTGTCTGTCTGTCTGTCTGTCTGTATGTATGTATGTATGTATGTATGTATGTATGTATGTACAGTATGTATGTATGTATGTATGTACATGCATCACGAGAAAACGGCTGAAGAGAATTGATTGAAAATCGGTATGTAAAGTCGAGGAATAAGGCACTACAATCTAGGCTGTAAATAATTTTACTCGCGCTGAGTGAAATAATAGTTTAGGGAAGGCCTAAAATTCAATTATGAAAAATCTATGTTATTATTGTTCCTATCGATAAATTCTACATAACTAAAGTTATATGGAATTAAATTTCTGATCATTTATATCTTATAGATTTTACTGTACTGACTGTGATAACAGAGATATTCGTGAATTTCGATTTTTTTTTATTGCCAAGTCCATATCAATACCGGGCCACGAGGAAATGGGTGAACAGAATTTAATGAAAATCGACATTTAAAGTCGGGGAATAAGGCACTACAGTCTAGGCTGTAAATAGCTTTATTCGCGCTGGATGCAATAGTAGTTGAGGGGAAGGCGCCTAAAATTTAATTTCTAAATAGGTGTTATTAAGCGATATAATAAAATGTTATTAACAACGTGTAAACGACTTCGTCTAGAATTCTGTATACAATGTAGAATTCCGTAGTGAAGCACAGGTACACCCGCTAGTTAGAGATAAACTGAAGCAGGTGGAACTGACCGTGATACTGACCGTGATGTTCACAAAAGGTGTTTCGGGTGAACATGGTTACCCGTCACCAACGCAGGAGCAAGACAGATGATGTAAACGTACCACCGATCGTCTAGAAAATATGTTCGACGACTAACCAAGGGTTATACTGTGGTGTGGTTTGTCAAGCTGGGTTTTAATCTGAGCACTCTTTTTTGACTACGTATTAGGTGCAACAAAGCGCAGCAATATATTATACCAGAAACCCAAACGTTGTTTGGGCTTGATGCATCTCCGAGGTATAAATGGATGGGACACCAAATACCTACACATTCACCAAATCTGACCCTTATAGGGATACCTCAAAAACATGACGTTTACAGCACAAAAACAGCGATAATCAATGGGTTGAAATAATTTATCAAAGTATCAATAACCGTGATTTATTCTTCTTTCTTTCATTATTTATTTATTTATTTATTTATTTATTTATTTATTTATTTATTTATTTATTTATTTATTTATTTATTTATTTATTTATTTATTTATTACAATTTGCTTTACGTGGCTGTCCAATTTTGGTCACGTAGCCATCAGCTTGCACTCGGGAGATAGTGGGTTCGAGCCCCACTGTCGGTAACCCTGAAGATGTTTTTTTTTTGTGTTTTCCCATTTTCACACCAGACAAAAGCTGGGGCTGTACCAAATACAGTAGAGACAATACGCGACACTCTGCGAGATATCGAGAGACAGCGATTAGAGCTCTGTCTAGCGGAGTGACCTGGAGTTACTGATTCTGTCATAAGAGCACGTGTATTTGTTTGTGAAATTTTTGGCGTTATTTATGCATTTGCATTAAGTTGGCATACGTAAATAGTAGCGTGTATCATTCCTTTATATCTCCTGTCAGTACGAGTGGAATGTGCTGCGTTTGGCTGCAATAACTATGAAGTGCAGAAGGATACGCGGTCTTTCTTCCGTTTCCTTCTTGACAAGAAAATGTAAGTAAATATTGTGTTTGCAAATATATTCTTCCAGTTACAAAGAGATTTTTATAGTACTTCCTAAACTTCTGACCTGCGCAACCCATATTTTAACTGGCTTAAAATATAATAAGCTTATTTTATTGTATTAATGCAGCAGTTAACCTTCAATACCGATGTGTTGTTGTAGGTGTGATCTGTGGGTTTTGATTTTAATTCAGGAAAATGCATATGCATATGAGTGTGGCTGGTTGTGTTCCAAGTTACCCATTTGGAATGCCGTAATGCGTTGTCAAGCACTGAAGAAAATATGGGTGATTTAAGAAATGTACATATTTTGTTGAAACAATATGATGATGCAAATATGCTTTACGCCATTTTAACGGCAGGTGTTGCTTATAGGGAAATTTTGAATGTTTTTGCGGTTAAATTTATAGTTTTTCTTTCTGTCAGAAGGCTTAAAGTTAAAAGGCAAATTGTCCAGCTCTTAAATGTAAATTCGTTGGATCATGTGTGTAAGGAATGTGCCGATATTTTTATTGGCAAGTGTCCTAATGTGATGATACAATGCTTTTAAATGAGAAAAAGACAAATCTAGCCGTGGAAGTTCAGGCAGGTATGCTAAAACTAAAAAATAATGCATTGATTATATGTCGATTTTCAGTCTTTAAATAATAACTTATTAAATACTTCTTCATTATCCAAAATTGTTTTAGCAACTTTGAAGTTAATATTTCAGTAACACTTTCTCTCTAGACGTATTTTTTAAATCCATTTCCATACATATATTTCCATTGATATTTGAATTTAGCGCGAATTTCCAGGTCACACCACTAGGAGCGCCGCTTGCGAATTGTCTCCCATTTTAACAAGGCTAAATCCGGAAGTGTCACGTATTGTCTCTATTGTATTTGGCTGTACCTTAATTAAGGCCATGGCCACTTCCTTCCCACTCTTAGCCCATTCCTATCCCACGGTCCCAATAAATATTATTAAGTATGCTTTCGGTGTCATTTGATCCACGACATCAACACTTCTTTGAGAGTAACGGCCACATTATTGAACATGCACGATAATGGATTAGTCTCTACATCAACTGCCTTCATTAATTTGAGCTGTAAAACTTTATACGCTGTATTACGGTAACGATTCGTGTTATCATCACGCAAAGTGTATACTCCATGGCACGTAAGCCTATACACTAAGGGAATAAACAATCTTACTCTTTTTCCCCTGTTAATTCTGAAAGTAGTGATTTATAGTTATTTTCTAACTGTTCGGTTCGATTCAGTGTCGCTAACCATATAGTTTAGGGACCCTACTTAGCGATACGACGTCTTGCAGTTAGTGTTAATCTGGCACGTTGGCACTATACAGTCATGTAGTACGTTTACATGGAGATTGAGATCGATTTCAGTACATTAACTTACCGTATTGAATACGATCCCCGTTTACATCTAAAGTCCTCTCCGTGTAAGGACGTACCCTAAGGGTGCAACCTTACCCTTTCTCCCCTGTAATATTAAGGTATCGATTTATAGTTACTTTTCTTGCTGTTGGGTATTTTGCAGGTCTTTTTCAGTGTCGGTAACCATACAGTTTAGGGACCCTACTTGCCGATACGACATCTTACATTAACCGTTAATCTGGCACGTTGGCAACGTTCAATCACTGTTCTAGCATGAATTGCGTGTTGCCACCGCATCGCCGTTAAAGTCACTAGTGATACATTTGCGAGAATATTTAAAGCATATTTTCTTTTTCTGTGGGATTGTAAATCTATTTGGCTAATACCAAGTAAGTAGAATTGTGGCATGTTCGGATAATGCATTTATTAACATTGTTTGCGCGAAATGATTAAAGTGCTCAAGTACGTCAGTCTCATGTCTAGATCTACCGGTACACGAAATAACTCTTGCGGGACGAAATTTTGGCAGTAGAACTTATGACATTATTATTTTCAAATCCGCAGTGAACTTGAAACCTGACCTAATTTCCGTTCACGGAGCTTGGCACATTAGTATTCCTATATGTTTCCTGATAAGCTTGAAGATATAACCAGCCTGCAGGCTGAAAATATGCCCAATAATTTCTCTCCTTACTGGTTACCGGTGTTGAAGAGAGAAGGAAATGTTCGCGCAAAAGAAAGGGAAGTCATTGGATGTCTGGAACTTTCTAAAATCACACTGCAAAGACTTATTAAATAAATTGCATCGTTTAACACGCCCCTCTTGTCAAGAATATGATTATAGTACGCCTAGTGTATATCAAAATAAAGACGGATAATTTGAGTGAGAAAGTGTGTTTATATCCTTAATTCCTCATTGAGCGTGGAAATCGACGAGATATTCATAATTATCTTGAGTTATTTGATCTTATCTTTTATCATTTACTAGGGTAGGGAAACATTGATTATCGGTGTTTCCTACATTGAGGTTAGTTTGTTATGGTTATGTCTGGTGATTTTAATATGTAACCAGGCAGGTTGGCAGCAGTGATCCGCCATTACAAAAAAGAGAAAAGAAGAGCATCGGGTGGCGATATTTACTTTCTGGGGTATTTCCTTACGTCAGTGGCGGCTCGTTTGGGAGGCGCTAAGGCGCGCGCCCCCCACGGGGTTCCATTAAATTCGAGAATTTTAATCTTAAATGTTAACAAGGGAAATATTTTACTATAAGATTATTATCAAGGGCGCGAGCTGTACTGTGCTGCGGCGCGATAGCTGCTGGCCCTACGCAGGAGGGCGCTCTCTCACAGCGGACCAAATACTCCCGAGTCTCGCTTGACTGGCCTTGAGGGAGCCAATCAGATGTGCAGTAGAGATGTGCTGTTCTACGGAGATTCCGGCGCGTTTCTGCCGCGGCCCATCGTTGCAGCCAACCTACCCGAAACATTGGTGATCTGATTTCTATTTAACAGGGGTCAGTTTATGCCATTTCTCTCCTAAAACTAGGAACTATTTTACTGAGGCACTTACCTGAGTTAAATGTGCCGGTATACATTTAAAATAGTCTTGTAATTTTTAGGATTATTAACTAACGAAACGAGTAACGACTGTAACTACTGGCTCCTCGCACTTGACTCATGTTGGCCATACTCACTGGAGAGCGCGATGTTTAACTTTGTGTTGGTGAATGACCGTGATGTGACTGTGACAAGGTGAAATTAGGAGAAAGGTTGTGATTTATATGTAGGCGTAGTGTTATGTATGCACTTCGTACAGTATGATTACCGTCGAACATATTAAAGAACTAACGTTTTCTTCTCTTTCTACCGAGAAGAAAGTCGAACTGAAGGAGTGTTTTAGGCCGACACCAGACTTCTTGTTGAAAAAACCGGAGACAAAGAAAAATGAAAATAGGGCTTTCCAAAGACAAATTAGTTCTCCTGACGTATATAACAAGAACTCGCGGATATGTGGAAGTGATATCTCAGAAACCTTTTACTGCTTTCCTTGCCCGCTATTCTCCCGTTCTAGGAAAGGAGATAAATGGATCACCACAGGGGTGATATCAATAGTACCATGGACTTTGAAATGCTTGGTGAAGTCAATGTCGTGTCTTGTGTAAGTGATCATCACTACAATGAAACTATTCGTAAACATAACTCGATGGTGGACAAGAACAGGCAAATATTATTATTATTATTATTATTATTATTATTATTATGTTCAGTCTTCAGCCCTAAGGCTGGTTGGATCCTCAACAGCTCTGCCATCAGCTGTCATAGATGGCCTAGGCATCACTGAAGAGGCATACTAGGGAAATGAGGAGTGAGGTAGTTTCCCGTTGGTTTCCTCACTGAGCCAGAAGTTGCTGTTACATATCAGTCTGCGAAGCCCACTGAAATGCACGCACCAACCGACCCTATGAGCAACATTTTCACATCATTCATAGCAGGGACTGGCTGCAGAAGGAATGGAATTACTAGCATCGCTCATACCTCAGTCACATCCATATTGTCAAAGCCAAGGATAAGACAGAGACAGATCAATGAAAGTAACAAAATTGCTCTAGCCCATACCAGAAGACATAGTGCACTGTAAACACTAGGTCCTGCCAGTAAAGGCATATAATAATAATAATAATAATAATAATAATAATAATAATAATAATAATAATAATAATAATAATAATAATAATAATAATAATAATAATAATAATAACAATCAAAACAATTGCGTATGCATTGCACCGTATAGTGTTCGAATTGTGTATCTTGATAACATGTTTTGAAGAACTTGAGATATTTGTGGAATTATGAAACTAAGGTGCGCCCCCCACTGCTGATATCCACGAGCCGCCACTGCCTTACGTGGAAATTACTATAGTAGGCTATTTGAGTATCGTATTTAATCCATCAGGCAACATCGACGTCTACGAACGATGCAAGAATTGTAGTAAAATCGATATCACCTCTTAGAATTTAAAAACGCCAAATGCAGTAGAAGCCCACGAGATAACTTTCAGTTTTGAAAGTATGTGTGCAATACATGGAACGCACATTCCAATTTTACCGTCAACAGAAGGTTATCGTGATTTTCTTAATCGGAAGGGCTGGCCGTCTTATAATGTGATTTCAATTGTTGATCATTTATACAGGTAAATATATTTACCGGCTTATTATATTTGTTATTTCGACAGAACATTGATTATGATGATTTCGTCAGAACAAACATGGAGCGTGTGCGCAGTCGTTTTCAATACGATCTCTGTACGATCCGCGTTTACATGGAACTCAAGTCGAACAGAGTTCGATACGATCCCAGATTTTACCGTATCGACCTTGAGACTCAATCCGAACTAAGACCCCGTTTACATAGCGTTTCCAATACGGGAAGTGTACTCAGATCGATCTGAATCCTGCATGCAAACGTACTGATGGTTTGATGAATATTAAATTTTCACGACCGCATTGTAATCGAAACCGACTTTCAACCTATTAGGTCGTGTTACGTACATTTAGTACGTGTGGAAGAGATGTTAAGTACAGAACAAAAATGGCCAACCAGACACCAGTCGGATCCGAACCCACAACGTCCCGATTTCGTGATTTGCGAGAAATGCATATTGCCACTGCCATATTGTTAAAATCACTAGTGTTACATTTGCGGGTGTAATTAAAGCGTATTTTCTTTTTCTATGGGATTGTAAATCTGTTTGGGTAATACCAGGTAAGTAGAAGTGTGGCATGTTCGAATATTGGATTTGATAATGTAGTTGGTGTGGGATGACGAGTACAGCATTTTATTAATTACGGTCTTATATCGTCCAGTACTTACGTATAGAATTCGATTAGGATGTCTAAGTGATATCAAATGTTTCTGCCGTCGAACTATTCCGGGCAGAACTCAGGACGGAAACCTCTGTCGCAGATGCGTCAGAGAGAAAGATACACTGGCTCACGTTCTGGGTTCATGCCCCTACGGCGGAGTAATAATGAGAAGCTCACGTCACTACAAGAAAGATCACTGATTGCAGAAGAACTCCGTAGTAAAAACTTCCGTGTACATGAAGAAGTCCATGGTTTGTCTACGATAGGGAGCACAAGACGAATATGCATAATTGCCTTTGAAGATAACGACAAGAAAGGCTTCATTATCGACCCGACCATCCGATTCGAGCACCATGTAGGCCAGTCTACTGGAGTTCATCTTGAAAAGCAGAACATTTACGCGCCCACTATCCCGTTCTACAAAATTAAATAACAGCTGAATGAAGTAGAGATTATCAGCCTAAATGGTTGGTGCTCGTGGCACAATTCCTGCCTTGTTCATAGAACTCTGGAAGAAGTTCGACCTGTCTATGAACAGCATTGAAAGAATAGTTACCACCACCATACATGGGTCTGTACACATCCTGAAATCTAATTTTTTCGGACCTCCATAATTTTAAAAAAATCCGTATTGCCGCTATATTTATATATGATAAAACATCCTGTATCCTGATATGCTTTATTTTGTCCATTGTGGCAACCCGTTGTTGATTCGTTCAATAAATATATAAGCAAGATAAATCTACAAGAACTCCTCCGAGAAGGAAAGAAACATTATCTCCCCTAAAAAGGTCAGTTCAGTTCAAATGGAAGGAAATTTCGTTATCAACCTAACTTAACCTAACTTTCTCTTGCCACGACTTTGATACGGTTTGCAGGCTTAAGCCCCATTCACAATGCAAATGTAACGTAACGTAAACTTAAAATTAACGTTAACTTAGAAGTTAGCGGCCATCTTATCTAATGGAACCATTCACAATGCGCCGACGTAAACTTAACTGCGAGTCCGTAAAATTAAGGGATTGCAAACTCCAAGCTCTTGCGGTTAATTTTACGTTAACTTTAAGAACCAGCCAATCAGAGCAGAGGTAAAACATTGTGTGTTGTGCACGATACAATGACTTCTTTCGACGAAACACTTGTACTTCTCTTTCAAAATAATGTTTGTGTGTATGTATGATAGAAGGAAAAATAATTACAAATACGCTGTACCGAAAAATAATAGGTGGAAATAAATATCTTGTAGCAATGAAATCTGACGGTAAATGGGGGGAGACAAGCTCGCAACGCTGGCGAACGGACGAGACAATCCCTATCATAAATAAAACAGTGTCCCTGTATATTTCTTAACATTATGACGGACTACTATTTTACGAAAACGATATCATCCAAACAAATAGATCCAAACATCTCATCAGGGTGTGATAGATAGGGTCATAGATGTCGGTAAAAGAGACCTCACATTTCTTTTTATTAGCAAAGGGGAAGCGAATCGTAAGAAAGGCAAACAGTTCAGGTTTCATCCGCATGTCCGAAACGAACTGATGAGGGTCATTTCTTACAGTAGATTACCGAAATCGCCCTGAGATAACCTTCTTTGATTCAAGGGATGAATCCATTTTCTGCACCGTTGTTTAGGTCGCCTTTTCAGGTACCGTAGGCCTACACAGCTCCCAGGAGCAAAGCAATAGATGTTTGAAGTAATATGAATTCCGCTACCACGTTGTTTGATTCCATCGAGGTATTGAAATGATAAAACTGCGAGATAGCCCAAAACCCGACTTCCGTGCTAAATGACATGGCAGTGTTTTGATTGGCTGCTGTGTACTCTTTACGTTAATGTTACGTTCGTCCATTGTGAATACCACAAATTTTACGTTAATTTTACGGTTACGTTACGTCGTTAAGTTTACGGTTACGTTTGCATTGTGAATGAGGCTTTAGCCTTTGTGTTTTCTTATTTACTTACGGCATATGTACATGTAATCTATTTGCTTGTGTATATTATTACAGCGTGGTTTCTCTTCAGTCCGACGAAGCTAATAGGAAATTTCAAGAAGGGAGCTGAATTATTTATACAAGGAAACACCGAAGAATACGGGTCAAGAACGGACAGAGGAAAGGGAAAAACATATTTTCACCATACTTTCCTGTTCATCTAGAGCAGGGCAGTGCACGGGCGCAAGGTGCAGGAGACGACCAGAGTGCAAACCCCCCACTCCACTTCCCCTACATCTGTCTCACCCATTCGGCCTGTCTTCGCCTTCTCCACCTTCCCCGCTGATCCTCCCCTCACTGCGAAATTTTTATGTGTGGTGAGCGGTGACACTGTTGTATGGGACAACGTTACCGGTGTTAAAACACTCTCCTTTCAATTTGGTTTGAGCAGACAATTTATGTTCTCTAGCTCTTCTTTTCCTTTATCTTTGCAATGATACCAGTTATGCCTGCAACAAGGGACCGGCTGACAGCAATTTGAGAGCCCTCTTTAAATTACAATCAGAAATAGGCCTAGTCGCACGCAATTTAGTTTTCGTACAAGTCAAAGCAGGAAAAAATACCTTTCACATATGTATGTGGAACCAAACATAGAAATAATCTTAGCTGCTTCTCGATGCAGCTTAGGAAAATCTTCTTTCGAAAAATTCTCGTAGAATTTGAACAAAGCCTTTGTATTGGAAAATAGATCATTTTGATTAACTTATCACATAATTATTATCCCACGGATTAAGCATTTGGCTTTATCGTCACGACTGACAAAGAAATACGAAAGTTTCCAGTTCGATTGAAATGGACTTTCGGAAGTCTTTGCTTTCTTTGAAACAGGTTGCTCCATTATTATGTTGTTGTCTTTGCGCTTATCTACTTCACTGATAAACAAGCCGTCTATCACCGAACGCTTCGTCGCTCTCAGCGCACTACACCATCCGAGTCAAGCCGAGTTGAACCGAGTCGGAACGATGCACAGTGCACCGAGTCTCTGCGCCTCGATATGCACGCGTGAGTTTTTGAGCGTTTGAGAGGCTCTGATCTAGAAGTCATTCTGGCCTATATTCGCGTCAGAGGAAATCCTTATAATCAATATTCATCTACTGCATTAATGGGAACGCACCCTTGGAAGACCGAAAGTCAATAAAGAAGATAAAGGAATTTCAGTGAAAAATAAAAGGTTTAACATGAACGGCCATGGACAAAAGGTTAGGAGGCCAAGCACCTACACTCCTTTTAAATAAACACTTAAAACCCTAAATGCGCTTATAATCCGAAATTGCGGAGGCTAAGCCTATACTACAGAGGGGGGACTAGATGCGAAAAATTAAGTACCAAAGCTGTGTGAAGAATGTAGAGGTTTAGAAAATCTTAGTCACACCATACCAAGTTGAATGAGAATTAACATAGTGTGAACACTCTTTGTTTCCTTAACATACATATTTCCCAGCAGGGATTCGAACATAGTCCTCAGAATTGACGAAAATTTACATTTAAACAATGACTTTAGAACTCTACATTAAGAAGTTTGAAACCTTCCCCTCAAGTTGTCTGTCTGGAGCTATCACATGTTAAGAAATTTCTGCCATTACCTTGAGTAGTTGGGCCTTCCGAACGACGGCAGCCAGCCCCTGCCTCCTAATTACGCCGCACACACAAGGCCTGAGCGATGAAGTTGACAATACGGCCCTAAAGCGCCCAGATTCCAGAACTGTCTTGAGATAGGCAGAATGCCTGTACTCGCCGCCAATTTCAATTGGCTAGAGAAATATACACAAAAATCCTGATTGGTTAATAACTTAAGGAAGAAGAAGCCGTAGGTGTGTTGATAACACAAATACCTTTAAAAGAACAATCTACAAAAACTTTAAAAAAATTGAAATTCCCTTCAGAATTACATTAGTTAGAGATTCATAGCACAGATGACCTTCTAGAAGGCGTGCAGTTCAACCGGACGGTGAAGGTGTACCCCCGGTAAAAAAATTTATTATTATTATTATTATTATTATTATTATTATTATTATTATTATTATTATTTTACGCCGAGATGAGTGGCTCAGACGGTTCACGAGCTGGCTTTCTGAGCCCAAGTTGACAGTTTCGATCACGGTAATACTCGAATGTGCTGCTATACGTCAGCCCCGTGTCAGTAAATCTACCGGCACGAGGCTGGCATATTCGAACACTTTAAAATACAACTAGAGTGAGCTGGTACCGAACCCGCAACTTTGGGTCAGAAAGCCAGTGGTCTACTCTCTGAGCCATTCAGCCCAGTAATTTAAGTGGAAAGCAACGCAAAGCCAATTCTAAGATGGCCGCTAGAGAGACAGAGTAGATACTATCCCAGCATTCGTCTGCATTGCAGTTGAAGTTCTAAACCATGCAAAGCCACTTCTAGACAGAGGCGTAAAAAATGTGATATGAGCCCGTCTGCTAAAATAAAAATTCGGGCCCCCTCAAATAAAATGAATAACATATAGGCCTACTAAACGTAATTACAGCAGGTAGAACTAATGCAAATTATATGAACAAATTATTTTGTAAGATTATTAAAAGAGTGTTTTAATAGGTTTTATTTTACTACCTCTGTGGTTTAACGGCTTAGCTGCCAAATTACCAACCGTACACCACTTAGATATTAAAATATTGGTTTCATTTTTCAATAACTACAGAACTATACTCTGCAACCGATACTGAAGTCGCTGTTATAATACACTCATGTTCAAGAAAACAGAACGCCTTGAAAGACTAGAGATAGGAAGTTCACATTCACAGGACATGTGCATTAGTATGTTCTGAAGAAATGATTAGCATTTGAACCATGTCGGCTCTTAGGTTCAAGGTCCACATCGATATCTCGGCGTCCCACCACCGACTGGTAAAATGTGGCTGCGGTTCTCGTTGTCGCTAAAAACCGAAGGTAATGGATCAGTGTGACTTGAGCAGACGCGCAGGATGCCTCGCAGACGTGTGCGAGAACCGTATTGTCAAATGAGTGAGTTTGATACAGGGCGCATTTTTGTATGAGAGAATGTGATGCATCCGTCCAGGAAATTGCTGCTCGTATGGGATGAAGTGTGTCGGCAGTGCAAAGGGTGTGTACAGAATGGTTCACAGAAGGCCGTAGAACACGACGAGATGGGTCTGGTCGCACCACCCAGAACACCCTCCCCCCTCGCCCCCGAGAAGATCGACACCTTATCCGAATGGCATTGCAGGACAGATCTGCGTCCTCCTCGGATCTGGCGCAACAGTGGAACAGTGTAACACATCGTACACCATCAGGAGTGACAGTTCGTCGCTGTTCATTACGGTCTGGGTTACTGGCGTGTCGTCTACTCCACCGCCTACCTTTGACTGATGTACATAAACATGCTAGACAGCAATGGTGTATGGAACGACGTCACTGGGGACAGGAATGGCAGCAGATAGTGTTTTCGGACGAACCCAGGTTGTATTTGTTCGAAAATGATGGCCGCATTTTGGTTCGCCGCAGACAGTGGGAGATGCATCACATTGACTGCATCGCAAAAGACATACAGCGCCAACTCAAGGCCTTATGATGTGGGGTGCCATTGGGTACAACCACAAATCACAATTGGTGTGTGTCCAGGGCATGACATCCTGCGACCCGAAGACATACCCTTTCTGTACGACATCCCATACGCCATATTTCAGCAGGACAATGCGCGACCACATGTTGCTGCACGAACACGTGCCTTCATGTTGCCACAGGATGTCAGACTGTTGCCCTGGCCCGCCCGATCAGCGGACTTGCCGCCAATCGAAAATGTGTGGGATATGGTGAAACGACGGTTGCGACGCCGTGACCCAATGCCAACCACCAAAGACGAACTGTGGAACCAGGTGAATGTAGCATGAATGGTTCTACCCCAGGACCACATCCGCGCCTTATACGCGTCGATGCCATCACACATGGAACGAGTTATCAGTGCCCATGGAGGAGACAGTGCCTTCTAGGCAACAGGACACATACTGAACCTAGGTGACTGAAATGCTAATCGTTCCTGCCGAACATATTAATGGATGTGTCCTGTGAATATGAACTTCCTATCTCTAGTCTTTCAAGGTGTTCTGTTTTTTCACGAACATGGGTGTATTTTATTCGAATACTACCCAGAAAAGTATACGAACAAAATGAAATAAAGAAATGTTCAAACAAGTTTGAGAAATATCAAATCTCACAACAGATAAGGCTATAATTAACCCTATTGTAAGTACACAATGTGAGCTCGTTTGAAGCTGAGTTCACTTATTGTTACTGCATCTAGTTATTGTTGGAATTATACATTGTTGTCGAATAAATGTGGAAAAATATTAGGCTAAATGATACGCAAAAGTTGTGCATAATAAGATCTCAGGTACAATACCCATCAAGAAAGTATATTTTCTAACTAAACTATGACATTTTGTTATCAACTTCCATTGCTGCAATTATTGTTTTAATAATTTGGTGCAGGTCTTTTGTGAGGAGCATGTCGCGGTGTTGCGAGAGACGGCGAGCTGTGCTGTGTTACCTTCAACACAGTTGTCCGGCTCCATGTCTAAATGGTTAGCGTGCTGGCCTTTGGGCACAGGGGTCCCGGGTTCGATTTCCGGCCGGGTCGGAAATTTTAACCATCATTGGTTAATTTCGCTGGCATGGGAACTGGGTGTATGTGTCGTCTTCATCATCATTTCATTCTCATCACAACGCACAGGTCGCCTACGGGCGTCAAATCAAAAGACCTCCACCTGGCGAGCCGAACATGTCCTCGGACACTCCTGGCACTAAAAGCCATACGCCATTTCATTTTTTCAACACAGTTACGATAACTGCTGCTACATGCACCCGAATGTCGATTCCTCTACGTACAATTGTAAAAACAATTTAATCGTGCTCTGATCTTGTGAACATTTCTGTGCAGAATGACATTAGGCTAAATATATAGGGTGTACCAAAACTCGACGGCAAACATTTAGGGGTGGATTCCTCACATTGAGAGAAGAAAGAAAGGTTATGACAACATGGATACGGAAACGTATACTTACAGATTTATTATTATTATTATTATTATTATTATTATTATTATTATTATTATTATTATTATTATTATTTGCTATTTGCTTTACGTCGCACCGACACAGATAGGTCTTATGGCGACGAAGGGACAGGAGAAGGCTAGGAGTGGGAAGGAAGCGGGCGTGGCCTTAGTTAAGGTACAGCCCCAGCATTTGCCTGGTGTGAAAATGGGAAACCACTGAAAATCATTTTCAGGGCTGTCGACAGTGTGGTTCGAACCTACTATCTCCCGAATACTGGATGCTGGCCGCACTTAAGTGACTGTAGCTATCGAGCTCGGTACAGATTTATTAAAACTTTTGTACATTTACACCGTATATCTCTAGCGGCAGCTGAAACACTTTGGGCATGTATCAGAGGAAATGTTCAAAATGACGACCTTCAGCTTGAATAAAAGCCTCAGCTCGTCGTCGCATGGAATTACGCGCACGATTAAAAATGCCTGGTGTAGTTCGTACTGCCTGACAGGTTGTCACAATGCGCTCACGTGAAGTTGCTTCATCAGGAACAGGAGTCGCATACACGAGAGACGTAATGTGTCCCCACAGGTAAGAGTCCATGTGGTTCAAGTCGGGAGAGCTTGGTGGCCAAGCAATCGGTCCTCCTCTACCTATCCAGCTCTCAGGGAAGTGGGTATGTAGGTACCTGCGGGCAGGGAGACTGAAATGTGGGGGAGCACCATCATGCATGAGAAACATTTGTCGACGGGATGCAAGTGGCATGTCTTCCAGGTAATCAGTCAATACAGTATGCAACAAACAGGACATGTAAATTGTTACTAACATTCATTTGTGTCGTAAAGTTTGAATAAATCTAACAGTATACTTTTCCGGACCCATATTATTTCTATTTATATGCGAGAAGTCTGCGGGGCCCCTTAAAGGCCCGGGCCCGCCTTCATTGTACGTCCTAACGTTACGCCCCTGCTTCTAGGGTTGAATGGACTGAGGTTCAGTGTGCCACATTGTTGTTGAATATTTTCTCAAGAGTTCTATCAGCGGCAAGAAAAAAAAAGAAAGCCATCTGCATTCTGTTTTTATGCTCTGAAGTTGTTTCACCCAGCACGTGTTTAAAGTGATGTACTAAACGTGTCAAGCAGAGTTGTAATGTTGTCTGGAGTCAGATCATGACTTGTAAGACAAACAATTACCGTAAATATAATTGTGACCCCCAGCATGTAATAGTGGCAGGCTTTTCGTGGTGTGATACCTATTACGCCTTATTATCATTTTCTTACAAGCATTCAAATATTTCATTTCATGGCTTGTGATCTTTTAGATCTTCAAACAGAAGAATATAATAAAATAACAATCATATTGTCATTTGACTATACCAAGCAACCATTGATCCCCCTGGAGGCCTGCAGATTACGAGCTGACACAGTCCGCCTCTGTGGTGTAGTGGTTAGTGTGATTAGCTGCCACCCCCAGAGACCCGGATTCGATTCCCGGCTCTGCCACGAAATTTGAAAAGTGGTACGAGGGCTGGAACAGGGTCCACTCAGCCTCGGAAGGTCAACTGAGTAGAAGGGGAGAGGGTTTCGATTCCCTCCTCAGCCATCCTCGAAGTGGTTCTCCATGATTTCCCTCTTCTCCTCCAGGCAAATGCCGGGATGGTACTAACAAAAGTCCCCCTTGGTATAGTAAACACAGAACTGTCTGATCTCCCTCTTCCTTGTCTGTCCCTTCAAATCTGCTAGAAGCTAGAACTGAGCATTCCTGTAAATACTGTTAAGGCTAAATATTCAGAGTTTACCTAAGCATCTCTGCAATGTATTTGGAGTCCTACCAAGATTGTAGATATTGAAAAATATTTCAGAAAATACTTTTTGTACGCCTTTGTGGTGTAGTGATTAGTGTGATTAGTTGCCAGCCGCGGAGGCCCGTGTTCGATTCCCGGCTCTGCCACGAAATTTGAAAAGTGGAACGAGCGCTGGAATGGGCCACTCAGCATCGGGAGGTGGGGTGGGGGGTGGGGGGGTCGATTCCCACCTCAGCCATCCTGGAAGTGGTCTTCTGTGGTTTCCCACTTCTCCACCAGGCAAATGACTGGATGGTACTTAACTTACGGCCACGGCCGCTTCCTTCCCCGTCCCTTCACCGTTCCTTCCAAACTTCCCATCTCCCACAAGACCCCTCTTCAGCATAACAGGTGTGACCGTTTGGGTGAGGTACTGGTCTTCCGCTCGAGTTGTATCTCCGACCCAAAATCTCACGCTCCAGGACCCTGCCCTTGAGGCGGTAGATGTGGAATCCCTCGCTGAGTCCGTGGGAAAAACCAAAGCTGGAGGTTAAACGGATTAAGAAGAAGAATAAGAAGAAGACAAGTTAATTGCAAGTGATTATGAGTACACGAATAAGAGAACAAAATGCTCAGGTTTCTTCTATGATTTCCTTCAAGAATGATTCATGAACATGACTTGTTAATTTTGTAGATTTTCTTTTAATTATTCTGATTTTATATAAAAAATTAGTTTGTGTATATTTAGTCTATATCAGTTTGAAATAAATGCATAATTCCATTATACTTTATGCATTTTTATTTCACTCTATGTAAATGCAGCTTGACCGAGTGCGTTGGCCGTGTGGTTAGGGTCGCGTACGTGTGAGCTTGCATTCGGGAGAGCGTGGGTTCGATTCCCACCGTCGGCAGCCCTGAAGACGATTTTACGTGGTTTCCCATTTTCCTACGAGGCAAATGCTGGAGCTGTGCCCTAATTAAGGCAGCGGCTGCTTCCTTCCCAATCCTAGCTCTTTCCAGTCGTTGCGTCGCCGAAAACCTTCAATGTGTGACGTTAAACAAATAGCAACAAAACATTTAAAAACGCGACTTAAATTTCACATTAATATTACTATTTATCAGAATTACTGAAAGTCTATATTTTTCTTCAAACCGCTATAAAATGCTAAAATACAAATGTTATGTACAACTTTATGGCCGGTAGTATTCGTGTCAGCTCGTAATTTCGGAATCTGCAGGCCTCCAGGAGAAACAGTGGTTTCTTAGTATAGTCTAATAATAATAATAATAATAATAATAATAATAATAATAATAATAATAATAATAATAATACGAGGGGCGCACTATATTGTTTTACACTTTATTTTTTGTACGTCCGGGTATGGTTCACATTTAACTTTTGAATGTGGTGACGTGTAACTTGTGTCTTGTTCCACCGCTTGGTAGCAGCACGCGCACAGGGGCCAACCAAGGTCTGTCTAGGGAGGTCAAGTCACGAATGCTACTTATAGAGCCGCCATATTGGGTCTTTAAGCGAGCGTAACCAAAGGCAAGTGTATTCGAATTTAGAGGATTTCGGTACCGTACATTGAAATAAAAACAAAATACCAACTGTTTTTCATTAAAAGTCCGACTCGTTGGCTGAACGGTCAGCGTACTGGCCTTCGGCTCAGAGGGTCCCGGGTTCGATTCCCGGCCGGGTCGGGGATTTTAACCTTAATTGGTTAATTCCAATGGCACGGGGGCTGGGTGTATGTGTTGTCTTCATCATCATTTCATCCTCATCATGACGCGCAGGTCGCCTACGGGAGTCAAATAGAAAGACCTGCATCTGGCGAGCCGAACCCGTCCTGGGATATCCCGGCACTAAAAGCCATACGACATTTCATTTCATTTTCATTAAAAAAATTAATTGGGCATCTACTGGTCATGTATATAAATGTATAACACTTAAATGATATGAATACATTCACAGCTATTTGAATAGGAAGATAATTAACAGAGCTTGAAATTATTTTTTGAGAAACAAGAATCAACAGAAAAGCTCATGCTCTTCTCTTTCACTTCCTTACAATTTGGTCTTACTGTGTTTCTTATTAATATCATCTGTCAAATACGTAATCTTATTGACAGAAACATAGAAATCTGTACAGTACCTGTGTCATATTATGATTACCGGTACATGAAATACTGAAATTGAAGTACTGTATTTAAAGTACTAAACGACGGTTGTAATAAATTACCTTCAGCGTTTTCTTTATTAAGAAAGTAATTTCCGATATCTACTGCGTTTCTGAAAGGTTACCCCAGTATGTTGACAAACACTGAATGCCTCTTGAGTTGTGTGCATTAAATTATGTATGGTAACTGTTGTTATCCATTCATATGGTAATTCTTTGGGTTCTAAGGCAAAAATATTCTGCACATATGCAACAAGAGTGATGTTCTTAGCTAGTCTTAACTAGTTTATTGATAACCCATGCAGCTATATAGTACAAAGTGGTGGTGGTGATTATTGTTTTAAGGGGAACTACAACTGGACAACCATCCTCTATAAACACTAATCAGAAGAAAACGAATGGAAGGGGACCAACACTTAGATTTCCCCCCGTGGGTGGGGCAATAGAACAACACCCACGGTTTCCCCTGCCTGTCATAAGCGGCAACTGACCACGGGGCTCTTAGCCGAGTCCTAATATTCATGCAAATAATAATAATAATAATAATAATAATAATAATAATAATAATAATAATAATAATAATAATAATAATAGTTAAGAAAATTAAAGCCATTGGTAGTCACGATTCCATCAGAAATAGAAATTCAGTCGCTATTGAGTTAACCTAGGTTAGGCTATTTTAGGGATTACATTAGGATATAAATTACAGTAGTTGGTTAGTGCGAGTGAAGCGAGTGTTGTGATCTTTAAGTATTTGTCCAGCCATATAATGTACTCTATAGAGCATTTAAAATGTATTAAATTTAGCTGTAAATAATAACTACAGTACAGTATAAGACTGCTATTATCAATAAAATTGTTGTAATGATGGCCAGCTGGACATAAATTGTTGGTTTGAAGTGATAGGCTTATTCTTTGTTGTGATTATAATTGGTAAATAAACAGGAACAAGCATTTCAAATATCTGTGAAATATTTCTACGTTGCATGTAGGGTTAGAAATACTGTCTGTAGTTTACACGAAAAGGAATGGAATGAAATGGCGTTTGGCTTTTAGTGTCAGGAGCGTCTGAGGACAAGTTCGGCTCACCAGGTGCAGATCTTTAGATCTGACTACCGTAGGTGACCTGCGCGTCGTAATGGGGATGAAATGAAGATGAAGACGACACATACGCCCAGCCCCAGTGCCAGCGAAATTGACCAATTATGGTAAAAATTCCTGAACCTGCCGGGAATCGAGCCTGGGACCCCTGTAACGAAAGGCTAGCACACTAACCATTTAGCTATGGAGCCGGACACATGAAAAGGAAATTTTCATAAACATCAATACTACTATTACACACTTCCTGTTACTTTTCTTGCTTGTTTTGAAAGACAATTATCTTTCTATGGGAGGTTTCCTATTATATGTCAAAGACTTAGGTGAATTAGGGACGTTGAAAATTGCTGGGATGGAATTCCACTTCAGTAGTTTCCGTCCATCTGCCCTCTTTATTTCAAATTGCGATTCTTCAAAATTATGCTAGCAGAAAATACATAAGACCTATAAATATAAAACATCGTTCATATAAACATACTATTATTCAGGAATAATATGAATGTATAACTTCACTAACCTAGCACAAGAAGAATTATCTGTAGGTTGACATTTGTCACGCCTACAGTTTTGTACCCACTAAGCTCTCCTCTGCTTATCTCTTGGGAAGCGAAACACTAATTCCGTCAGTTGTCTTACTTTGACAATTTGGTGCGACGCAGTATCCCGTTTTCCTTCAAAATACAAGTAATAACTCGCATCATTACATCGGGCACGCCCACATAACAACGATATTTGAGACCCAATATGGCCGGCACCGCAAAGGATTGTGGTAGCGTGACTAGACCTCCCTAGACAGACCTTGAGGCCAACGAATGCACTCGTCCTAGCCATTTCATAACAACGCTGTCAGCTAGTGGTGAGCAAAACTCTCGTTCGAGATACTCGAGGCTGACGTCACCACTCTCGATGCATCTTCGAGGTCTACGTAGGGATGGGCATAACTCTCGTTTGAGATACTCGAGCCTGACGTCATTATCTCGATGCATCTCGAGGCACGCTCCAATTGGACCTCAGCCAGGACGACTATGGTAGAAACAGAAATGATTAGCAAACTTTGAACTCTCGCTGTTAGTATGGCTCAGTTGGCTAAATAGCAAGGATCATATAAGAGAAATAGATCCGTCACTCCTGTATAATAAAGTTGGCTGAGAAAACAGGTCATGGAAGCTACAGTGGCCACTTTCTCTCTGCCAACATAAGGAAATAAATCCCACGATAGTACCTCGTAGTAAACACGATGATGATAGTTGTTACTTTGTTAAAATTTGAATTGTGATAGAGATAATGATTGTATTTCGGTAGGAAAGTTGTATCTAAAGCTTCTCTTGTGTCGTTTACTTGAAAAGTAAATTACCGTATTTGTATGTTGGCAATACTATTATAACGCTAGCTTGTATCGTTGTTTCACCGTTCGCATTTTAATGTAAATTTCCATCTATTAAGTGATAAATGCAACATTGATTACTGAAAATGTTAATGCAATTCATATAAAACCCCCAAACGCCCATACTTGCCTAAATCACGATCTAACATAACCTCATTCTTTCGTTCGTTCGTTCGTTCGTTCGTTGAACCCTTCCCACGACTTTTATGTATGGGAATGGAAAACACGAGAAGGAAAGGATGAAAGTAAAACACAACATAATGCACACAGTTTATATTTTGAATTTATTTATTCCAAACAGCAGGTAAGAAGCACAATCACACAGACGTTTACTCGCAACAGCTTGGTAGTTCAATGTGAAGTACGTTCATGATCATAATACTATTTCTTCACACTAAGAACGCGCATAATTATAATTTCACACCATACTCTCAAAAAACTGGATCAAAAATCTCGTTCAATGAGAAAGAATCTCAACAAATTTTCGTCTAACAAGCACTATTACATACCGTACGACCAAGGTTCCTTCGCGCGCAACGATAACGGTGCTGTGTTTTGAATTTGCTGTACCACGCAACTGAATGTGTAATGCCAACCTCTGCCTTCTAAATTAACCCTCTCAAAGAGAATTTTAGTTTTCATTAGTTGGCGGAGATAGATTGGCCCATCTCAGAACTGCTTCGGACGCTCCCTATGAAGTGTCACCCCCCTGCTAAATAGCGTTGTTGGGTATTATTCTCCGCTACGTTTTGTGGTGGTTCGAATCTTCTCTTCAAAAATTTTTGTTTGTTTTTGTTTTGCAATAGGAGTTTCGGCTACCAAACACACGTCTGTTCGTGCTGAAACAACCAAATCGCTAATAGAAGTAATTGTAACGTTACTGAACATACAAAATAACCAATATATAATAAAATCTCTTCCAACTGAACACATAATGTAAACAAACTTGATTACCTCGTGGCCATGCCATCAGATCAGTTAGCTTTGTATCTGTATTGCACTGAAAATAGTACCGGTACTCATAATAATGTTATTCGTTTTACGTCCGTCGTAAATGCTAGTTCGTGTCAGACGCCGGGATGTGGGAATTATGTCCCGCAAGAGTTCTTTAACGTGCTGGAAGACAACGACATGGAATTGTTACCTTTAAAACAGTACACTGACGGAAAATATTGTGATCAAAGTGTACGTGTTTCTACAGAGGGTTATCGCATTACTGTGTTTTGTGTTGTACTTTTTGGTTATTACATATTACAGGCTTTGCTACTCTGGGTTTTGTGTTGTACGTTTTAGTTATTGAATATTGCAGGCTTTTTCTGTGTTGTGAAGATATTTCCACAGAAATAAGGTTGTTTGCGGTAATAAAACCGAATTAATCATAATTTAATTACCGTTTCTACTCTATAACGAGCCACCGGAGACCACGGGTACCTTCTACCAATATACACGGAAGGTTTCCCTCAACAATTTCCGAAAGTTTGTCGACGGAGTTCGGCTTCATCCTGTGTATGTGCCTTCAGGTCAGATAATATTGTAGCTGGTCTTGAATGATCCTTTTCATGGAAACGATCACTTTGTTACCATACCTATATAAAAGTATCGATAGCCCAGAAGGAGACTTAACCCGAGAAGAAGTCCCTTTACAGATACATGCATACATACACCAGTATCTTTATGCCATTACCGGTATATTTTCCTTTCTGTTCAAATTATTACACAACTCGATGCATTGTAAAAGAAATGGTTTCAATAAAATGTTAAAAATATGTCACACTCTTTATTACAATTTATTTCACATTCCCAGTCCCCGAACCATAGGAACTAATCCATGAAGCATGAAATGTCTTACCTAGTCGAGAATTGAACCCGAAAGCTCTTGGACCAAACGTCAGCACGCTAACATTTTCGCCGTGGAAGCGAACAGTGTATAAGTAAAATGCAGGAAGTACAGGTAGTAAGTTGACTGCGAGTAGATTAAAAAGAAGTGGGCGTATCGTCATTAGTTGTTATAATGATGTTATTTGCTTTACGTCCCACTATTTACTTATTAAGATTTTCGGAGACGTCATTAGTCGATCAGCAGGCGTAGTGTAGTCGAGGGATAACATGCGCATGATGTCCCGATTCAAACTTCGAGATAGGATTGCCGGTACGAGTCATGGACTGCATCACTTGCTCGAAATGCATCGAGAGCTCTCGATACCTCTCCCAGCACTGCCTCGAGACAAAGGGCTCATGCGCCTGACGTCACTATACGGCATCGAGATAGCATCATGAGGCATATACTGCATCGCTTGCTCAGAATGCATCGGGAGCTTTGCATCACGCGACCCATCACTACTGTCAGCGTAGGAGCAGACGGTTACGTGCCAGATGCGACCGTGCCGGATGCGACCCGGCCATTATCGTGCCAATAGCGACCGAGCGGATAAGCACCGTGCCGTATGGGTGGCGTGCCAGATGCGACCGTGCCGCATGCGACCCGGCCATTATCGTGCCAATAGCGACCGAGCGGATAAGCACCGTGCCGTATGGGTGGCGTGCCAGATGCGACCGTGCCGCATGCGACCCGGCCATTATCGTGCCAATAGCGACCGAGCGGATATACACCGTGCCGTATGCGACCCATCAAACACTTACAATTGATCTGCATTAAGGGCTGTCACCAAGTGGCAGATTACTTATAAGTAGCTAACTTGGTCTTTTCTAAAATAAAGGTCTGAAACCGTTGTTAGCAGGTTCGAGTGCCATTGGTCGAAAGAAAAATATAATAATGTTGCTGGCTTTACGTCCCAGTTACTACTTTTATGGTTTAAGGAGACGCCGAGGTGCCGGAATTTAGTCCCGCAGGACTTCTTTTACGTGCCAGTAAATCCACCGACACAAAGCTGACGTATTTGAGCACGTTCAAATACCACCGGACTGAGCCAGGACCGAACCTGCCAAGTTGGATTCGGAAGACCAGCATCTCAACCGTCTAAGCCGCCCGAGCCACTTAGCCTGGATGAAAAAAAATCACCATCAGAATGTTGGCCGGCAGGGTAGGAAAGTTGGTGGTAGACTGTTTCTAATCACTAGATTGCATGCCAAAAGCCGGGATTCAAATCCGAAACTTTTCGCAGTGTTCAAACGGAGTGAGGGGATATGATGCTGTTGATGGTGATTCGGCCGTCGGATGGAGACGTAAAGCATTGAGCAGACCCCTTGATATTATTAGAGGCTACGTGCCGAAAACTGGTTTCATCTCTCCCTACTTCATTATCATCATCCCACATCCAGACGCGCAGGCCGCCCAAGGACGTCAGGTAGAAAGACCTACACCAGGCAAGCCGAACACGTCCTCGGACACTCCTGGTATTAATAGGACACGATAAATAAGTAGGCCTAAGTCGTAAATAGGCATAATTTCAGAGAATTAGGATCTTTCTTATTGCTAGTGGTATTACATCACACCGACACAGACAGGTCTTAAGGCTACGATGGGATAGGAAAGGGCTAGGAATGGGAAGGAAGTGGCCCTGGTCTTAATTAAAGTACAGCCCCAGCATTTGCCTGGTGTGAAAATGGGAAACCACGGAAAACCATCTTCAGGGCTGCCGACAGTGGGATTCGAACCCACTATCTCCCGGATGCAAGCTCAGGGCCGCGTGCATCTCCATGTTTCGTATTGTAAAACCACCATGTTTCGTATTGTAAAACGAATTTCCCCCAGAAGTGTTATGTAAAGTAGGGGCAGTAGCTGCTTATAGGACTTATTGAAATGGCATTGCACTTCGTTTAGCTTACCTTATCTTGGGTGATGACATAACTTATCAAATAACAATTTGCTTGTCAACGCCGGTCGCATCCGGCACGGTTACAGATTATGCGGTCGCTAGTGGCACGGGTCGCATGCGGCACGGTCGCATCTGGCACGCCACAGAGCAGACAACATGGAAAGCAACCGTCGCGGACAGCGCTATACGACTTGGTTCCTGTGGAAAGAAAGCGTGACCACTACAGAAGTTCATCGTCGCTTGGTGGCAGTCTGTGGAGAGTATGCGCCGTCAGTTTACAACTGGGTGGAAAGTTATCAAACAGGGCGCACATCGGTGGACAAGGGAACCAGTTCTGGAAGGAATGTGACAGTGTCAGCACCAGCCAACATTGCCTGGATCGAACAGGCCATCCAAGGAAACAAATGGATCACATTCATGGGAACGGAGGCAGCCACGGGAATTAGCTGAAACACTGTGCAGCGGTTCGTGCACAGTTGGGGAAGGTGTCATCCACGTGGGTGCCTAGACTCTTGTCTGCAGACGAAAAGCAGAGGCTTGTGGACGTGTGCAGAGAACTTTTGCAACGCCATGATCAAGATCCAGCCGACTTCTTAGCTACGCTTGTAACTGATGATGCGACATGACTAGCCGAGAGACCACCGCTGCCATTGATGAAATGGGATTCACGGTGCTGCCACACCCACCATACTCTCCCGACTTGCACCAATTGATTATCACCTGTTCGGAAACATGAAGAAACCTGTACGTGGTCGCCGTTTTGCAGATTTTGCAGAACTGGACACAGCTGTCAAGGCATGGGTACAAAGCACTCCGAAAGAATGGTTTCAGGAAGGTCTGGAGAGACGGACACATCGATGTCAAAAGTGCATACAGTTACAAGGAGATTATGTTGAAAAGGTGGACGTAACAACTGATGTGTAATCTACTTCAATTCTTCTTCTTATTTTCTAGCCTAGAGAGAAACTGCTGGATATAGGCCTCTTCCATATGCTTCCATCGTCTTCGGTCTTGAGCCACTTGGAACCAGCGTGTTCCAGCCAACAGCTTTATGTCGTCGAGCCATCTCTTCCAATGCCTCTCATGGGTAGAAAAAAATAACGTGTAAAACAATATAGTACGCCCTTCGTAATGATAATAATAATGGCGTGTGGTCTCCAAAGAGGCCTGCTGCAGGTCTTTCGAGTTGATACCGTAGAGGCGAACTGCGCGTCTTTGATGATGAAATCTAATGATGAAGTCGGTACACATATGCAGTCCCCGAGCCATCTGAATTAACCAATTAAGGTTAAAAACCCGACCCGTCTGAGAATCGATCCCGCGACCCCCTGGACGAAAGGCCAGCACGCTGACCATTTAGCAATGGAGCCGGACGATTACTTAGTAGGCCAAGGCCTATCAAGGTTATAGCACCATGAGGTTTAGTATTATTATTCCTCTTTCTCCGTTAGAATCTTCTAGGGACCATGTGTCAATTTCAATGCTTCATCCTTTGTTGTTTCTTCTTCCTCCAATACTCCTCCATCTGCTCACTGTCTCCGTTTCCTCTCCTCGGACCATTATGAGCCTGTTTTCTTTCCCTCCCGTCTTTGGAATCCTTGCATTATTAACAACTTATTTCTAAAAGTTTCTCTCTCTGTTGCTTTTTCTTCTCTTATATTATTTCTTTTCAAAGCGTCCTTGACCATGAATCTTCATTGTTGTTGTTGTTGATTTCTTATTCCAAGGATATTTGAAAATCTGTTCGGCTAACCTGTTGTCATCCTTTCTACACTGACTGACAGAGCAAATGCAACACCAAGAAGGAGTGGTTCGAAAGGGATGAAAGTTGGGGAAAAAACAGAGACGGCACGGACGAATAATTGATGTTTATTTCAAACCGATATGCAGGTTACACAATGCGCACGGCATCGACTCAGTAGGATGTAGGACAGGGCCTCTCAGGGTGCATGCGCGTGGTGCATGCACTGTGCACGGTGCAAAAGACGACTTCGCTTGGTTGACCAGAGTGCAGACCCCCCACTCCTCTCTCCCTACACCTGTCTCCCCGTTCGGCCTGTCTCCGCGTTCCTCACCTTCACTGCTGTTTCTCCCCCACTGCGAAATGTTTACGTGTGGTGAGCGGAGACGCACAGTTGTATGGGACAAGGTTACCAGTGAAATTAAAAAAGTGAATTAGAAATACACATACATGTTTGAGAGGAATGTAAACATAATTTTTAAAAATGCAGAACCCGTAACCAAAATGAAAATGCTACAGTACTGGAACAAAACTCATTTGTGGATATAGAAGCTGTTTCAACTTCCTTAATTCTTTCTCTCTGACGTCTCCTATGATTTCACAATAATTTTCCGAATGTAGTCTGTTGTAGTGTCTTTCAATAGATGATTTTCTTACGCACCTAATTATCGTCCCACAGATTAAGCATTTGGCGTTATCGTCACGACAAACAAACAAACAAAAATACGAAAGTTCCCAGTTCGATTGAAATGGACTTTCGGAAGTCTTTGCTTTCTTCGAAACAGGTTGCTCCATTATTATGTTGTTGTCGTGCGCTTGTCTATTTCACTGATAAACACGTCGTTTACCACCAAACGCTTCGTCGCTCTCAGCACACTACACCATCCGAGTCAAGCCGAGTTGAGGCGAAGCGTACCGATGCACAGTGCACAGAGCCTATGCACCTCGCTCTGCACGCGTGAGAGTTTGGGCGTTTGAGGGGCCCTGATGTAGGACCACCGCGAGCGGCGATGCACGCAGAAACACGTCGAGGTACAGAGTCAATAAGATGCGGATGGTGTCCTGAGGGATGGTTCTCCATTCTCTGTCAACCATTTGCCACAGTTGGTCGTCCGTACGAGGCTGGGGCAGAGTTTGCAAACGGCGTCCAATGAGATCCCACACGTGTTCGATTGGTGAGAGATCCGGAGAGTACGCTGGCCACGGAAGCATCTGTACACCTCGTAGAGCCTGTTGGGAGATGCGAGCAGTGTGTGGGCGGGCATTATCCTGCTGAAACAGAGCATTGGGCAGCCCCTGAAGGTACGGGAGTGCCACCGGCCGCAGCACATGCTGCACGTAACGGTGGGCATTTAACGTGCCTTGAATACACACTAGAGGTGACGTGGAATCATACGCAATAGCGCCCCAAACCATGATGCCGCGTTGTCTAGCGGTAGGCTCCACAGTTACTGCCGGATTTGACCTTTCTCCACGGCGACGCCACACTCGTCTGCGGTGACTATCACTGACAGAACAGAAGCGTGACTCATCGGAGAACACGACGTTCCGCCATTCCCTCATCCAAGTCGCTCTAGCCCGGCACCATGCCAGGCGTGCAGGTCTATGCTGTGGAGTCAATGGTAGTCTTCTGAGCGGACGCCGGGAGTGCAGGCCTCCTTCAACCAATCGACGGGAAATTGTTCTGGTCGATATTGGAACAGCCAGGGTGTCTTGCACATGCTGAAGAATGGCGGTTGACGTGGCGTGCGGGGCTGCCACCGCTTGGCGGCGGATGCGCCGATCCTCGCGTGCTGACGTCACTCGGGCTGCGCCTGGACCCCTCGCACGTGCCACATGTCCCTGCGCCAACCAACTTCGCCACAGGCGCTCCCCCGTGGACACATCCCTATGGGTATCGGCTGCGATTTGACGAAGCGACCAACCTGCCCTTCTCAGCCCGATCACCATACCCCTCGCAAAGTCGTCTGTCTGCTGGAAATGCCTCCGTTGACGGCGGCCTGGCATTCTTAGCTATACACGTGTCCTGTGGCACACGACAACACGTTCTACAATGACTGTCGGCTGAGAAATCACGGTACGAAGTGGGCCATTCGCCAACGCCGTGTTCCATTTATCGTTCGCTACGTGCGCAGCACAGCGGCGCATTTCACATCATGAGCATACCTCAGTGACGTCAGTCTACCCTGCAATTGGCATAAAGTTCTGACCACTCCTTCTTGGTGTTGCATTTGCTCTGTCAGTCAGTGTATATAAATGTCCAAAAAATATCCATCGCCTCTCCTGCATTGTTTCTGTTATGTTTTCTATGTTCCGATATATTTCATCATGGCTTGATTTCCAAAGTTCTGTAGTTCTTAGCGGACCGAGTATTTTCCGTATAATTCTTCTTTCTAATCTATTCATCTTATAAATCAGTACTAGACATTCACTCGCGTATAGGCACCTACTGTGTTGTAGTGTTGAATTTTGAAGTTTTAGACAAACACTTTTTGTTATAGATATTCCTAGGTATACCGTATGCTCCAGCCATCTTGTGTATGTATCCTCTCTTCTACAGCAGACTTTTCCGAACAGTTTTCTTTAATTGTTTCTCCCAAATATTTGAATTTCTTTAAAAAGCTTTTAGTGTTGCGAGAGACGTATTTTAAAAATCGTAATCTCTGTTGTCCAAATTGTATTCCTACTCTTTTAAGGTTAAGCAGGTCTGTTGTCCTCCCTCTAAATGTGACTGCTTTATTGCGGTGTCCGGACATTTCGTACCACGGACATTCCGTACCACTTGATTTTTGAGGACATTTCGTACCACCTAGGTCGTTATCTATCTGCGAACAGTTTTCCCGTAATCTCCAAATATTTACGTCAGGACAATCCGTACCACTTGATGTCAAATTGGAATTCCATGTCCACGCCAGCGGGCGTAATGAGCCTGACATAAACACTTTATAAATCAGAAACAAAAATAATTTACAATAATTGAAGAAAACTTCTATACAATTTTCAATAATAGTCCCATATACTATTCTTGTTTTCCTGCCATGTTTTACCACGGACTGCGCCGCACATGTGGATTTGGCCCTGTTCTACGGCCGGATGCCCTTCTTGACGCCAACCCTATATGGAGGGATGTAATCACTATTGCGTATTTCTGTTGTGGTTGGTAGTGTGGTATGTTGTCTGCATATGAGGAGAAGAGTGTTGACACGGAAATATACACCCAGTCCCCGGGTCATAAGAATTAATCAGAAGCGATTAAAATCGCCGACCCGGCCAGGAATCGAACGCGGGTCCCTCTGAACCGAAGGCCAGTGCACTGACCATTCAGCCAACGAGTCAGAGTATACTTATCACTTATGTTAACGTAAATAGGCCCTATTATCACTAGAAAGTAGATTTTTTTAAGTATAAATCCTAAAACAAAACAATGCAATAGAAATACACATCGAGTTCGGGCGCAATGTGCCTGATGAGCATAAGGATGGATAATATTACCATTATTGTGAATATTTATAAACTCTTGCATTATTTCATTATCAAGTAAGTAAAATAAAAGATTCTGATGAACTGGCCGATATGAGCTTGAAGGTCACGGGAAAATAGGATACTACTGAAAGGTGGAAGTAGCTCGTATATAGCCCCCCACCAGCGAATGACGAATACGAGATGAGAATTAACACGTATGTCAGTCAGATCAGTTGAACTTGACGGAAGGTTAACGCCAGTAGTGGTCACACAGTGCGGAAGATTCTGCGCCAGTAGTGAACAATGAATATACATATGAATTACATTCTTAAGGATATTGTTTATACTTCGCAGTATTTTCCACTCTTTCAAGTGGTACGGAATGTCCTCTCCTAAATATTTTAAAGTCATCGGCTGATACTTCGCAGGTAATCAGACGGTCAAGTGGTACGAAGTGTCCGGTGGTACGAAATGTCCGTGGTACGAAATGTCCTAGAACCCTTTATTGCAGGCATGAAGCACGCTCTCTTATCACACGCGGAAATGAACGGCTATCACTTGAACAGGAGTTCCTGTCATGAAGAAAGCAATGACCTCTTTCTGCACACATGGCAATTTTATCGAGCGTAACGAATGAAATACAGTACTAAGGAGCAATAGCGTATGCTGGAATCAGGACGTGGGCTACCACTAGACTTAGGTTACCCCTTTTCGATGGTTGTTTTAGTGAACGTCAAGCCTTAGGCATTTTGAGCCACAGCCAATAGGCAACGGAGTAGCCTACTGTGTTGTCTAGGCTGCTTCATAAGCTACTGCCCTGGCCTCTGCTACTGTCAATACCTGATCAGTGAGGATGCAAGGCTAAGGTTAAGCAAATTGAAGTCCTGCTTTGTGGCTAAATGGATAGAATGCTTGCCTTTGGTCCGATGGCCCCGATTCAATTCTCAGAATCAATCCCCTCGTGCCTTTAATTCCCCTGGCCTGGGGACTGGGCGTTCTTGACATCTTCGCCATTCATTTTATCTTCATTATGTTACCACCAAGCCTATAATAATAATAATAATAATAATAATAATAATAATAATAATAATAATAATAATAATAATAATAATAATAATAATAATAATAATAATACCGGGCGAGTTGGCCGTGCGTGTAGAGGCGCGCGGCTGTGAGCTTGCATCCGGGAGATAGTAGGTTCGAATCCCACTATCGGCAGCCCTGAAAATGGTTTTCCGTGGTTTCCCATTTTCACATCAGGCAAATGTTGGGGCTGTACCTTAATTAAGGCCACGGCCGCTTCCTTCCAACTCCTAGGCCTTTCCTATCCCATCGTCGCCATAAGACCTATCTGTGTCGGTGCGACGTAAAGCCCCTAGCAATAATAATAATAATAATAATAATAATAATAATAATAATAATAATAATAATAATAATAAATATGTACATTTCTTAAATCACCTATATTTCCTTCAGTGCTTGACAACGCATTACGGCATTCCAAATGGGGTATCTTGGAACACAACCAGGCACACACATATGCATATGCACTTTCCTGAATTAAAACCCACAGATCACACCTACAACAACACATCGGTATTGAAGGTTAACTGCTGCACTAATACAATAAAATAAGCTTATTATATTTTAAGCCAGGTCAGAAGTTTAGGAAGTACTATAAAAATATCGTTGTAACTGGAAGAATATATATGCAAACAAAGTATTTACTTACAAATTCTTGTCACGAGGGAAACGGAAGAAAGACCGCGAATCCTTCTACACTTCATAGTTATTGCAGCCAAACGTAGCACATATCATTCCACTCATATTGAGAGGAGATATAAAGGAATGACACACGCTACTATTTACTTATGTCGACTTAATGCAAACGCATAAATAACGTCAAAAACACAAACAAATTCACGTGCTCTTATGACAGAATCAGTAACTCCAGGTCACTCCGCTTGACAGAGCTGTAATCGCTGTCCCTCGATATCTCGCAGAATGTCGCGTATTGTCTCTACCGTATTTGTTACAATATAATGCGCTTTAGATTTCCATCGTTCTCATATGAGGTTTAGGCTTCACCGATAGCCTTGGTAGCCCTCAGTATACGCCACTGCTAAAGAGGCTGTTTGTGTTTCATATCAGCTGAAAAGAAGAGTGACGAATAGTGGTTGTAGCTCCTCGTATAAGGGGGTTTGAATTCAACGGCTCGTATATTTAATGCTGTGAAGTCTTCTCGCTGTATATGTTCTGTATATAGGGGTAAGATCAAGAATGAAGCGGTCGTGGCCTGTATGCTAAGTTTCCATCCAAGCACTCACCTGGGGATCAAATAGGAAACCACAATCCCACTACTACTGCACTCAGGATAGGGCCTGTAACCATCAATCAGATTCTCTTAGTCGATTTTCACCTTAAAAATACAAGTAACAAGATACAAATTCGTGGCTCATACAGGCATAAGCTTCCCGAGATGACCGCTACTCAGCCAAATGACCACGTGACCAAATGAGGCGACGACTCAATCGTATTTCTCGGCTTTCATGAGCAAAACAGTTCACTGCCTCTCAGATCTTCACAAAGCAAAGTCCAGCCGACTAACCAGGATTACAATATTTGACGAGCTGTTAATCGAACCTGGAGCTTCCAGGAAGAAAGTCACATTCGCTACCTCTTAATCACGGATCGTATATTTTTCTTCCACACCTTGTGCCGGTTGAATGGAGTCGGCCTTTCTGGTCGGTCTCCTACAGTGCTCCCTGTCATGAACCCTGGCAGAATCAGCATTGGAAATTTCCAATTTTACAATACACACTGCTAACAAAATTTAGTCACATTAGTACTGTATATGCTCACACCTTCATGAAACACACATTTTGAGATGAAAACAGACAAGCAATGAAAACAAAAATTCTGCTTTGCAACAATTAAGAATTGAAATGAAAGACGTTCTTTGGACACTCAGTACACGAAACCAAACAAACCCCATGGCGCAACAGCCCCGAAGGGCCATGGCCTACTGAGCGACCGCTGCTCACCACGAAGGCCTGCAGATTAAGAGGTGTCGTGTGGTCACCGCGACGAATCCTCTCGGCCGTTATTCTTGGCTTTCTAGACCGGGGCCGCTATCTCACCGTCAGATAGCTCCTCAGTAGTAATCACGTAGGTAAGTGGACATCGAACCAGCCCTGAGATCCAGGTAAAAGTCACTGACCTGGCCGGGAATCGAACCAGGGGCCTCCGGGTAAGAGGCAGACGCGGTAGCACTACACTGTGGGTCCGGCTCACTCAATACACGATGTAATTTATATTGAAAATTATTTGGATTTTTGTCCACTGGAAATAAAAAGTAACACTATTTCCTCAATACTCAAACGAACGCTCACCGTTCATTGACTCTCACGGTCTGTGACATAATCACAACGTTGCTGGTGCTGAAGGGGACACAGTAATAGCTCACCGGCCAAGGGCGAAAATTAAATAAATAAATAAATAAATAAATAAATAAATAAATAAATAAATGCTGTGTGCCCACAGGACGAAAAGCCCAGCGTGACCACCTCTTTGTATAAATGGGGCTCCAGGGGCTCTGAATTTTGGAGTGTGGGTTAGCGACCACGGGGCCCTCAGCTGAGTCCTGGCATTGCTTCCACTTACTTGTGCCAGGCTCCTCACTTTTAACTATCCTATCCGACCTCCCTTGGTCAACTCTTGTTCTTTTCCGACCCCGACGCTATTAGGTTTGCGAGGGCTAGGGAGTCTTTCATTTTCACGCCCTTCGTGGCCCTTGTCTTCCTTTGGCCGATATCTTCATTTTTCGAAGTGTCCGATCCCTTCCATTTTTCCTTCTGATTAGTGTTATATAGAGGATGGTTGCCTAGTTGTACTTCCTCTTAAAACAATAATTACCACCATCACCACCACCTCTTTGTGGACGATTCTAGCCTGGGGTTGTTTGCCTTTGGCGGCCTATGTCAGGGTGCCTAGCAACACTTCCAGTCTCCCGGAAACGTTTCCACAGATACCAATCGTATTCTGAGTAATCTGTAGCATTCTGGCAACGTAAGTCACATGAGCGTTGGACGGGAGTCGTTTCACAGTCGAACTCTTGTTAACTGCACAGTTCTCGTCCATCTACACGACTGCGATGCCATCGTTGATCAACTCGCGAACGACCAATTCACAAACAATTGGCTTGTCAGCTGCGTGGCCCGACTCGAGTCAGACGATCCTGCTATTTTTCTTAATTCACCACTCGTATAATTCAATTGTATTATGCTAGATCGTGATCAGGAGTTGTGTGTACAACTCGTAGAAGCAGTGGAAAAGCACCCTTATTTATTCAACTATAGTTTGCCAGAATACTCTAAAAAGAACGCTCATAAGGGAACTGTCCGTACTGTCATATCGAAATCGATAATGAAATTTCGCAGAGACCACGAGGAGAGGAATAAATAGTGATGTACAAAAATTTAACTGCCATTTCGAACTGGAAGGTTTCGAATCCTGATAAAAATTCGTGTGACAACGCAGCTTACTGGACAACCCTTGCTTCTTGCTGGCTCGCGCGGCGCACAGCGAAGTGGAGTTGCAGTTGTGCTGGAGAGAAAGCGAGAGAACGAACTGGTAGGCTGCCACGCGCCAAGGTCACTTTATTGTTATGGAACGAATGTGAAACGTAAATGAGGTGCGTTAATCGCATGATAAAAACACAAATATTTTTGGCACCATGCACAACGAATATGCACTTTGAGGCCACATTGTTCTTCACAGTTTTCTTTATTTGTCTGAAGGCAATATTTCGTATGCACTTCGAACGCGGGAGGTCTCACCGTTGTATAATAGGTTGCGAACTACGAATATTTAATCATGTCCTTGAACCGTGGGGAAGAAAATAGAACATGAATGAAGGACTGCATTTTCAATATTCTGTTTCTCTGATAAACATCAAACTGAAAGTCTTTACAAGTCGGCACAGCATTTAAGTTGCGTTGCGTTGGGATGCACCGGTAGGCAAAGGGCCTAAGTGCGCGGGTGCCTTTATTCGACAACAACTGCTTTCCCGTTGCCTAACTTGGTCCGTACGTCCGGCCATGACTTCTAAACAATTCACCCCGCACAAACCAACACACTTTGAATTGAGACACTCGTACATCTCAACTGGCACGGATTCCTCCCAAATATCCGGATTACAGTGGAACCCTATCTTATGTCAAAAGGACGTGTTATAGCCGTAATAGTCCAATCCTCACCCCACTATACGTTTGTGCAATGTAGTTCGGAACATCTAAAGACGTGATTCAATTTCTTTTTTTCTTTTCAACAGTGAATTCAGCCTCTAGCTTATAAAAGTTGATCTAGAAAAAATAATTTACTGCACTTAAAGCATATAGTGGCATGCCACGGACACCAGCTTTGCCTAACGGCTCCCTCCTTATTCAGTAAGCACGAACAAGTCTTAAATAGATATCTTTAACTTAGAAGATCGTTAAATATTTATTGATCGTGACCAAGAATTGTTAACCAACTGCTAGATAAGGAACTCTTTACGAATAGCAAGTACATTATTGAAGAACATAAAAATAGTAGTAGATCGCTATTAACACAGTAAGTGATTAATTAACACTCAGCTACTAGTTATAGGATGAGAGTACCTTTATCAAGAGGCGTCGTAATTCCGTGACGGTTTGCGTTGTAACTAGAGCTATGAATTTTAGGTGCTACACTTTAATTTATTTTCGCTATTGATGTATTCACAAAGACGCACACAAAATGCTCTCACATGCGTACACGGATTTTATTTACTATATTTACAAGTTACACATTAAACATACACATAACCTAATCAACTGCCGTCACAAAGAAAACAATACTACGAACTCGCCCGGTAGTTAACTTGAACTTGAACTTCTTCAATAAGTAAATACCTACTCATTTCAATCCATTATTTCAATGGTAAAGGATCTATGAATTGTATTAACATTTTTACAGATATGAAGTAGAAAGCACCGGGCGAGTTGGCCGTGAGGTTAGGGGCGCGGGGCTGTGAGCTTGCATCCGGGAGATAGTGGGTTCGAATCCCACTGTCGGAAGCCCTGAAGATGGTTTTCCGTGGTTTCCCACTTTCACACCTTGCAAATGTCCAACTCGTTGGCTGAACGGTCAGCGTATTGGCCTTCGGTTCAGAAGGTCTCGGGTTCAATTCCCGGCCGGGTCGGGGATTTTAACATTAATTGGTTAATTCCTACGGCACGGGGGCTGGGCGTATGTGTTGTCTTCATCCTCATCACGACGCGCAGGTCGCCTTCGGGAGTCAAATAGAAAGACCTGCAACTGGCGAGCCGAACCCGTCCTGGGATATCCCGGCAATACAAGCCATACGACATTTCATTTCATTACCAGGCAAATGCTTGGGCTATACCTAATTAAGGCCACGGCCGCTTCCTTCCAACTCCTAGGCCTTTCCTATCCCATCGTCCCCATAAGACTTATCTGTGTCGGTGCGACGTAAAGCCACTAGCAAAAAAAGTAGAAAATATGAACTCAAATACAGTGAAATAAGAAATTGCCTAAGTTAGTGAAAATGGTCAAGCCAGAGGATTAAAATGTATAAAAGTGACCAAGACCTCAATGTGTTAATGGAAGATGGAAAATTTAACGTTATGTGGCTCAAATTCTCGGGGTTCCTCGATCGACAGTGCAAAAAGTGTACAAACAGAATGTTATTCTAAGAGACCCGGTTCAGGGAGAAAACGAACAACTTCGGTTCATGATGAGGGCCTGTGACCTCCGAAGAGGGTTGGTGAAGGTCTTTCGAGCTGACGCTGTATAGTTCGGCTCATGACGACCGCTTTATTGCCCTGAATACATTGAGAGATCGTCATTCCTCAGCTGTTGAAACCTGAGGGAGCCCTGCATAAAATCAGACAAATTAACGTGAGTGAGAAAGCTGTAAGGGGACGTCTGGAGGTACCTGAACCGAAATCCAGAAGACCAAGTAATCAGCTTCGACACACTCAGGCTGTACACTTGGCTCGACTCCAGACAAGACCGATAACTCGCACAATCAACTCACGTAAGCGCTTCGCACACTGAACTCTCAGCTCACTCGTAACCGACTACACTCACCACTACAACACAACAAAACTTTGTCCGTGGCCAGCCTCTTTTTAAACACCAGGCGATGAAGTTGTATCTTTGGGTGCGGCCAGAATACGAGCGCTCTAGTTTCGTCCTCTAGAAAATTCACGGAGACACAGGACAAGGCAAACACAAGCAGAGGTCGTCATGTATCCCCAGGCCGGCCAGTAATTCCTCAGTGTGACTCATTCATCTCTTCCAGGAACTATCGAATGGAGAGCCGCATTACCATGTAATACAGTGGACTCTGGTTAATTTGAAATTGGATCATTTGAATAAAAGTTTATTCCCCTTAAAATCCCTATTCTAATCAAAGCAAAAGGATCGTATTTCATTCGAATTTTTTAAGTTTAAATTTGGATAATTCGAAGCCAGGAGTTTATCGTAAGGTACTTTTGTGACGATTCCAAGAATTCTCTATTTTTACTGTAGCTTCCAATTTATGGTCGTAATCGCTATTATTAACCTTTATCTCTGTGACTGTCAATGAGTATAGGATCGACATGGCTTTGACCATCGCCTCTCTATGGGCATCCGCACTTGGACACCAGAAATCTTCTCTTTCTCCCATCCCGAACTCGTCACTTTGGAATGTGAGCAAACAATTGCAAACTGTTCCCGTAATCAAAATTAGGAAGTTTAAGAAGATTTGTTGAAGCTCATTCAAATATTTTGATGACGCGTTACAAGCTTTAAATGAAAGTGAAGATTTTGTGTATCATGTAAAAAATAAACAAACCCAAACAAACAAAAGTCAGTAACTTTTTAAGTGAGCAATGGATGTGATAAATTTTGTATAAATACTGTAAATGTTGTTGTTTTACTAGTGTTTATACAGTATATTTTCATGGGAAAACTTTCATCTACATACAGGACACCATGGCAGATGTAGAATACATAAGACTGTAATAATATTATTCATTACAACAAATGTATTAAATTTTATATATTTGTAGACTACTGTACTATATTTTCGTTATAATAGTCAGTCTTGGGTAATTCGAATTTTGGATAATTGGATTTTTTCTGATTCTCTTAGGAGTTCGAATTAAAAAGAATTCGCTGTATCAGTGTTGCCAGGTCTACAAATAAAATAATCGGTAGACTGTACCTAAGATTTCGGGAGTTTTTATGAAAATTTCGGTTGTTTCTCGAGCACTGAAAAGTTATGTAACTAAATTAAAGAATGCAATAGTCATTTGAAGTTATTATGAGAAAAATATACCATTTCACTCACCCGTACTCTCTGGCCACTTTCTTCTTCTTCTTTTCTTTTTTCCCATTCTTCGTGTAGATGTAGTTATTCATCAGGCGTAGAAATTGTATGCCAATTTCGAAGTCGTAGCAGGATGTAGATTTTGTATTCTAAATGCGGGTCGGTGATTTCCCTTCGAATGATGCAGTCAAGCATGAGTTTTGAGTTCAGTAAGAGGGAGGAGATTTCATAATTTGAGCCTAAAATGAATGCGGGGAACTACCTAACGAGTGAAGCTATCGAAAAAACGTCACACAGTGAGACGAGGAAAGAGTTTCTCGGCACAAATATATTATGCACCATTAATAATTATTATTTATTTTCCTTTAATTTGGATGAGAGGAAATTTCGGGAGATTTTTGTTTTTTCGGGTTTTCTGGTGTGTTGCAAAAAAAATGGGGAGACCTGGCAACACCGCGCTGTAGTGCCATTTTTTATGACCTGAGCTCCAAGTTAATCTTTTTCGCTGAATAATATCTAACTCAATATGTGTAGTAAACTGAAATTACGGGGTTTAATCATGGGATAATGATATTGCTGCTTCATGTAAAGGCTGGGGAATATCCGAAGCCCTACTGCGTGCAGAGTCTATCTGTAACCTGTTTTATTGTGTTTTTCTCTAGGTTAACAACCCCCTCCTCAAAGGGCTGCCTCGAAGCGAGAGGGACGGGAAGAGGAGGAAGCGGAGTTGCCAGTTTTCTTCCTACAGTGCAGCTAATAATAACACCACCCATGTTCTCAAGCGAACTATCACAGTATGAAAGGAGACGACAAGATATCGCAACACCGCACGTCAATCCACGCGGACTTGACAAGAAACAGTCATCCAGCACTCTCAGGTTTTCAGTGGAGCGGCTTGAGTCAAGGAAAATTTCCTCCTAACCTACTGAAGCTATCATTGGCGTGGCACAAGGTAAGAAACATCAAAGCCGCAAGATAACGGTTTTTGTTGTTGTTGTTGTTGTTGTTGTTGTTGAGGGGAAATACCTGAGAGTCCCTGGCCAAATGCTGCTGTAATATGGAAATTGACGTTGATGTCATAAAAAAATACAGGGTACCTAGACTGATAATTCTCTCCAACAAGAGATTCTGCAATTTAACGTTCCACGACGATCGAACAAAAAAGGAACGCAGCGCTATAATTTCTAGTTGCTGCCATTCATTAAAACCTTTCTGGCTAAAAGCAACCAATGTTCCTCACCCTCACTGGTTTTCTGGATCATCTGAGGAAGGAATCATGGAGACTTTCCCGACATCGACAACTTGATGCATCCTTTGGTCGCTATCTATATTACTTTTGATCTTCACCAACATAATAGATGTCCTACAGTTGTGGTACATTTGGTACATATGTTTCAGTGGCTAACTAGGATGCTAGAGATAGAGACTTAGAAAGTCAATTCAGTGAGGGAATATTCCAGATATAAGATGAACAAATTCCATAGAAAAATTGTCATTTTTGCCACCGACCTGAATGGCATACTTGTAATTATGAGAGTTTTAGATATGATTATAAGCTTTTGTTTCCAACGTATTTGGTTGAAATTATGTTTATAAATATCTAATCCTATTACGTACAACATATAAAAAGCACAGTTCTTAAAAAAATAGACGTGTATTTGTTGCTTTCTTGTTTTTTATTATTACTACTGTTATTTTCATTTAATACGAATATTACCACTTTGTACTGTACCGGTTACGACCTGTACATAAGTATTTTTTGAGCATAAGTTACGTTTATTTACCACGCGTAATGTTCCGAGCGCGCCTGGTTTGTTTACCAGCAGCGAGGACCAGCTAGCGAGTGTATGACGACTGTGAGCTGTGACGTAGCCACAGGGGCTAGCTAGACCGGCCGCTCGTCTCAACACGTGTTACCAGCCTTGACTGGTATTTTCTGGATTCCACGTCACTTGTTCTAGAGAGTTCGATGGAGAAAATTTTGAAATTTCTATAATAATGACGCTAGCGAATCGAGCGATATGTCATCTTGTTTGGGATCACCTAAACGTCCCAATGCTCGAGTTTCAAGCAAATCCATCGAGGGATTCGGGAGATATTCAATCAAACCGTATTATGACGTAGACATCCCGGATTGAATAAAAGGAGGACCTACTGTAGCCTATTCAGACAGTCTCAGCTGAGTAGTCAGCGGGGACACTCTTGCTGCTACTATCATCGTGGAACTCTGTCATTATACAAGTGTGGGAAGACGATTCTTCCAAGTACTACAAAGTGGACTCATAAGACTTCGCGTGTTGTAGAAAATTTTCTAAGTCTTCGTAATTGAACTTAGAATATTTACAAGTGTTAATTAAATGGACTTGTATTATTTACGTGCCTTCGAGACTGAAACTTTTCTAAGTGTTTGGACTTGTATTATTTACGTGTCTTCGAAGCTGGAATTTTTCTAAGTGTTTGTGAAATGGACTTGTATTATTTACATGGGTTCGAGACCAGAATTCTTCTAAGTGTTCATTGAATGGACTTGTATTATTTACGTGCCTTCGAGACTGAAACTTTTCTAAGTGTTCACTAAATGGACTTGTATTATTTACGCGTCTTCGAAGCTGGAATTTTTCTAAGTGTTCACTGAATGGACTTGTATTATTTTCATGTGTTCGAGACCAGAACTTTTCTACGTGATCATTGAATGGACTTGTATTATTTACGAGTATTCGAGATTGGAATTTTTCTAAGTTTTCGTGAAATGGACTTGTATTATTTACGTGGAATATTTGCGACTGTTGAGGAACTCATCCTTCTAATAGACAGTGATTGATTAACATTGCTAGTGATGAACTTTAACTTTCCAACGGCTTTAAACGAAGTTAGGATTTCACTTACATTTACTCAAAGACTTGTACATTTGCCAGTGTTGGTTTAAAAGACTTATAAATTTCGTCAGTGAATTTATTTATGTGGAAGGACTTGTGTTTTCGTCAGTGGTCACTCAAAGACTTTATGAATTTCACCAGTGATTAACTTTAAATATATTCAAACTTCCAAGTGAATGGACTTGTGTTTTCATTCGAGTTTAGGCAAAGACTTGCACCTTCGCCAGTAATGAACTTTGAGTTTAACTATAATTTCACAAGAAGGGACTTGTATTTTTCGTTGCCAAAAGTTATTCAGGGACGAGGATTTTCCTAGTGATGAACTCTAAATTATTAATACCACTCATATAAGTTGATCATCCAAGGTTTTCATGGACTCAGTGCTACTAGTGACCTTGGGAACATCAATCCTCTCAGTCTCATTGGGCTGAGGTTGTACATGACTATCTACAACATCGCCTGGATCACCGGGGTTCAACCCGGGCCTCAGAGTTCGAGACATCTCTACTGGCCGTCAATCCAGACAGTCCAGCTGCCTCTGTCTGGAGTATCTGGAGTCCCTGGAATCCCTGGAGTCTTCTGGAACGTGCTTCAACCAGCTTGGCTTGGTGAGCTGGAGAACCCGAGCCATGCTATTGGAATACGAGGAAGACAATCCATTTCTACTTAGAGGTGATGTGCAAATTCATGACTTATTTGAATAAACTCTTGTGCAATCAGAGTCAAAGTTTTTCTGTAGATAGGACCCTACCTCCTGTACCGAGCCCTAGCGACAATTAATCCAGTTTTTCGCCCTGAGAACTATAGTCATGCTACTTTAAAATTTAATCTGAGAGTCAGGCTCTTTTACTGGTACAGTACATTATATTCATAGTGGTTTAATATTATTGTTTCTATTATTACTATCTCTATTTTTGCTCTTAATTTGTATTATTCTAATTTCCTCATCAGATACATTATTACATTTGTAGCTGTTTGTTGTTACTTATTAGTATTATCATGTTATTTTCTAAATTGTATGTCGTACATTGTAAATAAAGTGATTAAAAAAGAGCGAAAACTATCCGAGGAAGGCCGATGAGTCGGAAAAGTCTCTGGTTCTACACTGACGGGGGTAAAACGATCTCGCTGAGAGGCGGTATTCACCTCCCGTCAGATAAGCAACTACGATGACGTTTAGAGAAGCATAATAATATGTGTATGGTCTATTCTTATAATCATTATAAAATATCAAAAGCCATTTCTTATTATTCTTAAGCACGAAATCGAATCAGGGACAATCAGATGGTACTCTACAATACTACTCTCACACCATGAAGTCGGCTAATCCAGTGTTTGAAAAAATGAGCCGAGTGTTGAAAAGCAGCGTGCATGGCCACTTCTTGAAACAAAAGAAGGCAGAGCTGTGAAAAGGAGAGGATTATTTAAATTTGAGAAGGGATATTCGTTAGACTGTAAAGCCTCGTGTTCCTTTCACGTATAATTAAAAGCTTCCAAGTGACTAACACTGGTCGTAAGTTATACACACGCACTTCTCTCTGAAGGAAAGAGAAAACGTATGAAAGCATATAACCATTTTTCCTGTTAATTTAGGGATACAGGGAAAACACAACTTATATCATGATGTGAAATGTATTTATTTGCCCGTAAGATTCCAGACTAATCAGATAAGTTGTAATGTTTAATTGAACTAATAATTAACGAGGACCAGTTGTTAGTAGTGATGGGACATTCGATTCATTTTACTGAATCGATTCATTTGATTCCGTTCACGTTACTGAATCGATACAGTGATCCGATTCACGGCTCATTGGTCACCGCTCCTACTTTATCTGTGTAGTATGTGCTGGTAAGACAGCAGCAACAGCATTCAGTGCTCGCAGCTGCCATCTGGTCTTTATACTATGAACTCCTTTCTGAGAAAAAATGCTAGTTACTCTAATACATCGAAGGTTTCCGGCGACGCAGGGTGGGAAAGGTTAGGAAGGTAGCAGCCATGGCCTGAATTAAGGTACAGTCCTGGCATTTCCTGGTGTGAAAATGGAGAAACTACGGAAAAACCATGGTGGATTCGAACCCACCATCCCCCGAATGCAAGCGCAGAGCCACGCGATATTAACCGCACGACAACTCGCTCAGTCTTTTTTTAAAAGTATTTTTCTATCAGCTGAGGATTTTTTTAAATCGTCATATTTTGTATAGGCTACCCGAGATGTACAGTAGCCCGCTGGTTTTCTGATTCAACATACTGTTATTGCGTCTGTCCACATATGATTGAAGTCTTGTGCAACGATGTGACATATGAACTGAGAGAATACTGAGCCGTTCTTCCCAATATAAAACAGGTACTTTTGAGTGTTCGTGACTCATGAGCATGACTCATAGTCATAGGGCAGGCTAGAGTCGAGTTTAACTGTCAAATGTCAACTAAGTTATAATACTAAGATTCATTAAACTAATAAATAGTATAACCTAATAGCCTGCCTACTTACTAGCTACTTCAGAATTATGTTGTGACTACCTTTTTAACACTGCAAATAAATCCATCTATTATTTAAACCTCCCTGTAAGAAGAGGACAGTGAATGCAAATGGGTATTATTTTCAAATGAGCTGAGCTCGAGAGTCCATTATAGCATACGATTCTTTCAGTCTAGCATGGCTCACTGTATGTCTCGCTGCAGCGGAAGCTCGGCTCTCTGCGTGTCCAGTGAGCCGATAAGGAGCAGTGTGTATCTTGTGTCTCACTGAGCCGCGCTCGTTCACGATTCTTTCGATGTGCCATGATTCACTGTATGCCTCGCTGCAGCGGAAGCTCGGCTCTCCGCGTGTCCAGTGAGCCGATAAGGAGCCGTGTGTATCATGTGTCTCACTGAGCCGCGCTCGTTCACGATTCTTTCGATGTGCCATGATTCACTGTCTCGCTGCAGCGGAAGCTCGGCTCTCCGCGTGTCCAGTGAGCCGATAAGGAGCCGTGTGTATCTTGTGTCTCACTGAGCCGCGCTCGTTCACGATTCTTTCGATGTGCCATGATTCACTGTCTCGCTGCAGCGGAAGCTCGGCTCTCCGCGTGTCCAGTGAGCCGATAAGGAGCCGTGTGTATCTTGTGTCTCACTGAGCCGCGCTCGTTCACGATTCTTTCGATGTGCCATGATACACTGTCTCGCTGCAGCGGAAGCTCGGCTCCCCGTCAACGTCCAGTGAGTGCGCCACTCAGCACTGTCCGCTGGGAGTAAGCTGAATCGTGTGCCGTGAGCTCGCCTTTCCTGTGAATCGATTCACTCGGACACTTGAATGAATCGATACACTGCTTCGAATCATGCATTCAGTAGCCAACACTAGTTGTTAGCAAGGATAGCAAATCACTTCATAAAAATTTTTACACGAGAAGAACTTCATAAAAACGAAACATGTTTACGAGTGTGTTATACAGGCCTACGGAACTGCCATCGAGATTCTAACAAAAAATATACCATACTCGAGTTATTTATTTATTTATATATTTATTTATTTATTTATTTATTTATTTATTTATTTATTTATTTATTTATTTATTTATTTATTTATTTATTTATTTATTTATTTATTTATTTATTATTGTGAATTGTATGTATTTGCCCGTAGAATTCCATAATAACCAGCTAAGTTCTAATGTTCCACTAAAACTAATAACTAACGAGGGTCAGTTGTATGCAAGGATAGTAACATGCTTCATAAGAGCTTTTAGACGAGAAATCACTTCATAAAAACGAAAAAAAGTTCACGAATATGTTAAATACATAACTGGGATCAAGATTCAAACAAAAATTATAGTATACTCGAGTTGGTTGGTTGGTTGGTTGGTTGGTTGGTTGGTTGGTTGGTTGGTTGGTTGGTTGGTTGGTTGGTTGGTTGGTTGGTTGGTTGGTTGGTTGGTTGGTTGGTTGGTTGGTTGGTTGGTTGGTTGGTTGGTTGGTTGGTTGGTTGGTTGGTTGGTTGGTTGGTTGGTTGGTTGGTTGGTTGGTTGGTTGGTTGGTTGGTTGGTTGGTTGGTTGGTTGGTTGGTTGGTTGGTTGGTTGGTTGGTTGGTTGGTTGGTTGGTTGGTTGGTTGGTTGGTTGGTTGGTTGGTTGGTTGGTTGGTTGGTTGGTTGGTTGGTTGGTTGGTTGGTTGGTTGGTTGGTTGGTTGGTTGGTTGGTTGGTTGGTTGGTTGGTTGGTTGGTTGGTTGGTTGGTTGGTTGGTTGGTTGGTTGGTTGGTTGGTTGGTTGGTTGGTTGGTTGGTTGGTTGGTTGGTTGGTTGGTTGGTTGGTTGGTTGGTTGGTTGGTTGGTTGGTTGGTTGGTTGGTTGGTTGGTTGGTTGGTTGGTTGGTTGGTTGGTTGGTTGGTTGGTTGGTTGGTTGGTTGGTTGGTTGGTTGGTTGGTTGGTTGGTTGGTTGGTTGGTTGGTTGGTTGGTTGGTTGGTTGGTTGGTTGGTTGGTTGGTTGGTTGGTTGGTTGGTTGGTTGGTTGGTTGGTTGGTTGGTTGGTTGGTTGGTTGGTTGGTTGGTTGGTTGGTTGGTTGGTTGGTTGGTTGGTTGGTTGGTTGGTTGGTTGGTTGGTTGGTTGGTTGGTTGGTTGGTTGGTTGGTTGGTTGGTTGGTTGGTTGGTTGGTTGGTTGGTTGGTTGGTTGGTTGGTTGGTTGGTTGGTTGGTTGGTTGGTTGGTTGGTTGGTTGGTTGGTTGGTTGGTTGGTTGGTTGGTTGGTTGGTTGGTTGGTTGGTTGGGTGGGTTGGTTGGTTGGTTTCAACATAACAGGTCAAGAGCCCCATTTACAATGTTCACGACTTACAGCTTCTTCCTTGTCCTCCTCTAGCTTAAATAGCTCTTGACAGTCTTGCTTCGATCTCAGTGAAATTTTTAAAAATGGATTTCATTCTTTTTGCTTGGGATTTCGCGTAAAATTGTCAGGTCCGTGGTTTATGATTTAAGACCAATAGTGATGTGAAACTCCAAACTTCGTTGCTTAGCACAGCTTCTTCCAAACACTTCTGTCCTCTTAGGTGCGTTAAAATTAAAGTTATAAAATGAAAACGATACGATTGCGTAGATAGACAGCTGTGACTTACGTAGGATTGGCTACTGATGCATGAACTAAACAGTCGATGTAAATTCTTACTTAATCGTATGTTTATGCTGAGATGAGATGTGTGCAAAGAACTAATGCAGGACTTTCCAGTCAACTCCCATGGACAACCTGCGTGTCTAGGTAAGTGTGTGTGTGTGTGTGTGTGTGTGTGTGTGTGTGTGTGTGTGTGTCATGTTGATAATGCGCCAGGGAGAGGGTTTGAACCCGGTGTTGGCACGCAGCCTACACCTGTCGAATAACAACAAGGAGGTCTGCTCAAGACTTAACGTCTCCATCCCACGGACGAATCACCATTAACAGTGTATTATGCCTCACTCCATATGAACAATGCGAAGAGGTATGGAGCTGAATCCAAGCTTTCGGCACTCAATCTATTGATTAAAACGTGTATACCACCACCTATCCTGACCATTCGATCAACATTCCGATGGTGACATTTTTCACATAAGTATGTTTTATGGCTGGGGTCAACAGCGTACCCAAGATCGGTCGATTTGGGTGGTGGGTGGGGGAATAATTACAAAATGATGTTAAAATACAATGAAGCTGCGTGTGCGTGTGTGGTGCGCGCATGCAAGACTTGTCGTTATAAGGACTCTGATACAAGTGAATTATATTGATATTCAGATTACAGTAGGCCTACACTACAATGAAAATGAAAATCCACAGCCTGTTTCCAGTCATTCGACCGGGTCAGGAATGGAATGAATGAAACCCCATCTAGCGGCAAGGATAGGAATTGTGCCGGCTGCCGAAGCCTGTCTCACTCCTCTGGGGCAATGATTAATGAATAACAGATGAAATGAAATGATATTGGAGAGTGTTGCTGGAATGAAAGATGACAAGAAAAACAGGAGTACCCGGAGAAAAACCTGGCCCGCCACCGCTTTGTCCAGCACAAATCACACATGGAGTTACCGGGATTTGAACCATGGAACCCAGCGGAGAGAGGCCGGCGTGCTGCTATCTGAGCCACGGAGGCTTCCTACACTACAATACAGAAGAAGAACAATAAGTTCAAGGTGAACAGTTCTACAGCGAATTGAATGTTCTCTTTACAATCCAACTTTCGAGGCTTCTTAGAAAATTGATTCAACAAGATCTCTTGATTGTACAATGATGTCTCTGAATGTTTATTTAGTTTATTATGTATAGTCAGGTCCGCCTCTGTGGTGTAGTGGTTAGTGTGATTAGCTGCCACCCCTGGAGACCCGGGTTCGATTCCCGGTTATGCCACGAAATTTGAAAAGTGGTACGAGGGCTGGAACGAGGTCCACTCAGCCTCGAAAGGTCAAATGAGTAGAGGTGGGTTCGATCCCCACCTCAGCCGTCCTGGAAGTGGTTTCCCGTGGTTTCCCACTTCTCCTCCAGGCAAATGCCGGGATGGTACCTAACATAAGGCCACGGCCGCTTCCTTCCCTCTTCCTTGTCTATCCCTTCTAATCTTCCCATCCCCCACCAAGGCCCCTGTTCAACATAGCAGGTGAGGCCGCCTGGGCAAGGTACTGGTCGTCCTCCCCAGTTATATCCCCGACCCAATGTCTCACGCTCCAGGACCCTGCCTTTGAGGTGGTAGAGGTGGTATCCCTCGCTGAGTCCGAAGGAAAAACCAACCCTGGAGGGTAAGCAGATTAAGAAAGATTTATAGTCAGATTCTGTTTATTTTCTTTTTGTAAAGTTTCCAGAGAGGGAGTGTTCTAACAGCCATTAACCCCCCTCCCACCACCACCACCACCACCACCACCACTTGGCTACGCGCCTGGCCGGGGTTCATCTCAAAATTTGTGTCACGAAATTAGCGATACAAAATTGTGACGCGAAGTTACCTAGCAACCGTGCAGGTTCTGATGTGAAGAACGGATGGATGGCCATGGCTGATAGACATTTAGAAGGCTCTATTTTGATAGAGACACTATCTCATCATACTCAGTTCTGATAAATTGAATCCTACACTCGTCGACTCCAAATTCAATACAGATGTCTCTCGATGCAAATCAGTTAATCGCTATCAGTTTGAGTTTGATTTATTGAAAGATATATTTATGATAATTTGATTTTCCCAAAGGGAAATTTTACACCATTTTTTCTATCAACGGGACTCGAACCATGGTGTCAGATCTTAAAGGTCTGGTGCCTTAACGATCACGGCCACCTGGCCAAGTTAAATAAAGTATCGTGCCTGAAAATTCTATGTTAGCTAAGGTTAATGCCGAAGACACAATATATTTATTGGAAGTGAGGGTGTTTTTTACTGAGGACAAAAACACGGAGAAGTGTGAAAGTGCGAACATATGGAAAATGTGCCATGCCGCATAACTTGTGCATGTGCCTGAGGTCATTAGTTTAGTTGTTAGGAAGTTCAACAGGTAGAGCCACAGTCCAATGTGCCTAGCTGATTTGGGCGGGGAAGGGTGAATGTGCCAGCTGGCAATTCTTCTGTGCTCTCCATTGTGTGCTATCACTCATGTATTTTCTAATTTCTTAGCCACTTAATTAAAGAAATGAAATTTATAGAAGTAAAATATTGTCATGTACTTCTATAAAATGCATTTTATGTATATAGTATACTTGCACGACTTCAAAGGTCGTAGGTAATCATTAACTTCTGGTCTCCTTTGGTAGAGAAGGGTGACAATGCCATTGTACTCGGCAACTCTATTATTGGCTTTTACTCGAAAACATGTTTCTGGCAGTTCCATACTTATCTCTCTTTGGTCCTGCATTTTATTTCTTGTATTTGCGTCTCGTGGTGCGCCTGAGAGGTGTTTGTGGTACCATAGCATCTTCCGGAATTCCAACTGTGTATTACTTTGTAATCTAAATAAATAAAGTTGCAGGGGATCCGCTGTCTGTAATTTCATTTGTTTAGCAAATTTTTCAGACATTTATCCGTTTTAGGTCAACTCAAGACCGTATCGGTGGTTTTTATTTTTCGTGTCTGTTTGTTTGTTCCACCATCACGGTGAAACGACTGGATAGACCTCGACCAAACGTCATATTTAGAGTATACTCATCCCGGGGAAGGTTTTGATCTGCATATGATTTATAAATCTTCGAATAGGCGGGGAGTTTATAAGAAAACCAGAATATTCTCCCTCCATTTTCTATTATACTATTAATTTTCTGTAAAATCTGTGGACTGTATGTGAAACGCTTCTTCATTATAAATAACTTTTGTTATGTTCATAATTTAGCTTACTCCTCACATGACGGAGAAAATTACTACTTTTTGCGGGTACCATGCTCTGCATTGAGTGACCGACAGACCGACAACGAACCTACAGGTCACCATGGCAACCTTTCTGACTGCTTGCCAGCAGGGAAGTAACGTATTGCCATTTTCGTCATCATTCCTGTAAATTCATGGTTGTTTCTTGGGTAGGAAGCAAGAGAGACGTCAATCGGCCATTCTGCTGGAGATTGGCTGAATATCGTTTGAGGTCGTAACCGTCCTCGAATAGCTTAAGTAATAACACCATACGTCACCTTCTTATCAGTTCACCTAAGAATCCCTGCGCCTAAGTTTCCCCTCTGTTACCGCTTTCTTATATCCATAACTCATACCATCATAATTTATTGAGGGACATTTGATTTTTCAATACATCCACTTGGTATTTTCATATTTGTCCTTTCCGGCTGTCCTCAGTTATAATCCTATTTAATTTCAACTTTCTTAACTGTATTACTTTCTTCCTTAATTACTTCGTATGTATGCGAGTGCCAATCTCGAAACATGGACACTCTTTTCTTTGAGGAAAAATTCCAAGCTATACAAATGTATAACTTTTGGCCCCGGAAGATATCGAAATATGGATGCAATTTTAATAACGGTGCAGACCTTCGTTTCGAGATAATGGGTGGCTAAACGGTAAGTCGTATCACGAAACAGAAAGCACAATTGCTTTCAATTTGGAGTGATATACAACTCTGGTCCTACGACGTTTTGTCGTGTCCCTATCCTTTATACGTTAGATAGCGCTACACTTCTCGATTATAATCAAATCTTTCAAACTCGATTGTGACTTGCATTAGGAAAAAAAGACCTGCATTTATAATGAAAACTCTCCATCTCTACTGTGAATGGCAGTTGCCAAGTGAGCCTGCCGTTATAGTAGAAACTTCCGAACTCGATTGTGATTGGCAGTAAGAAATGTGGCCTGCCATTATCCTCAAAACTTCCAAACGCCTACCTTACATCGAAAACAACGTATGGCGTCCTCCCTGTTTTGTTTCTAGGATAGCGCTAAGAGGCATGCAATTTAATATAAACTTACTCACTGCCTTTACGGTAATTTACGGAGAAATCCGTATACTATGTAGAATACCGTAGCGAAGCACGGGTACATTTGCTAGTATCTATAAAGCTAGAAACTGTTTCCTTTGTTGTCAGTGCTTACTCTGGGTCTCCTCTTAAGTAGTTTCAACACCGCCTATTACATAATTCCTGCAAGTGACAAGTTCTGAGTACCGCTTTCATAACCATCTGTTTATACACCTCGCGCGCCTTCTCTTTGTCCACGTTTTCAAAACATTTCAGAATCTTTGTCATTTCAATAATTTCTCCAACTCCGTCATCAGAAATCCCGTTAAAACAGTAATTACTTTATTGATGTTTTATGCAACGAATAGAGTGCGTAATCCATAGATTTCATTTCCATAATTGCTTTTCCCGACTTATGAAAGAAATCAAAGCTTGAATAACCTGCACACAGAGACAGTCAGTACGTGTGCAGGATAAGCGGTATGTTTCGAGCTTTCAGTGTAGAGATGGCGTGGAATGACAACAGTAGAAGAATAACTTTCAACTGAGTTTTTAAAATTAGGAAAAAATCAAGTTGGAATTAAAGAGGACAAATGGTAGGCAAATATTCTTTTATAGGAAGAGGAAAGAGGAATTACGGATTGGAATAATTTCTTTCTTAATCCATTTAACCCTCCAGGGTTATTTCTCCCTCGGATTCAGCGAGGGATCCCACCTCCACCGCCTCAAAGGCAGTGTCCAGGAGCATGAAACTTTGAGTCGATGGATACAACTGGGGAGGATGACCAGTACCTCGCTCAGACGGTCTTACTTGCTATGCTGAACAGGGCCTTGTGGGGGGAGGGGAGATTCGAAGGGATAGTCAATGAAGAAGAAGGGAGCGGCCATGGCCTTAAATTAGGTACTATCCCGGCATTTTCCTGGAAGAGAAGTCGGAAACCACGGAAAACCACTTCCATTTTTTTTTGCTAGTGGCTTTACGTCGCACCGACACAGATAGGTCTTATGGTGACGATGGGATAGGAAAGGCCTAGGAGTTGGAAGGAAGCGGCCGTGGCCTAATTAAGGTACAGCCCCAGTATTTGCCTGGTGTGAAAATGGGAAACCACGGAAAACCATCTTTAGGGCTGCCGACAGTGGGATTCGAACCCACTATCTCCCGGATGCAAACCACTTCCAGGATGCCTGAGGTGGGAATCGAACCCACCTCTACTCAGTTGACCTCCCGAGTTTGAGTGGACCCCGTTTCAGCCATCGTACCACTTTTTAAATTTCGTGGCAGAGCCGGGAATCGAACCCGGGGCTCCGGGGGTGGCAGGCAATCGCACTAACCACTACACCACAGAGGCGGACGCCTTACTCATGGTACAATTATTATAATTGATTTAGGCAAACCTTCCAGTAAATTTTTCGAAACATTGGAATTACATACGTGAAACCTTAAATCTATCGACAAAAATATCAAAAGTTACATTTCAACAACCAATAATCGATCTCCAGATCCTTACGATGTTTATTCGTAATATCCTTTCAACAAAGATGATGATGATGATGATGATTGTTGTTTTAAGGGGCCTAACATCGAAGGTCATCGGCCCTTTTCAACAAAGAAGACTGGACTAGGGTAGGAAGTACAGGAAGTCTTGGATTAATGAATCAGTACTCTTTGTTTATTCCTTCTTGAAAGTGAGACCATATGTTTAATGTCCCGGACCCCTTTCTCTCACGTGTGTGCTGGAACTACGGCAACACCGTCAGTTATTTCCGAAACTAATTATAGTAAAGTGCTTTTGTTTGGAGCTGAAGTTTCCCAGAGTTAGTCAGCCACTACTTCCGGAGATCCAAGTGCCTCGGCGAGACAATCGACCATCACCAAATGATGTTGGTCGACACTTATTGGGAAGAAATCTCACCCGTAAGTTAAATGTTATTTGTATCTGAAACTCAAATACGCCATGTTCGACTGTTATTGCGGAAAGTCCCGATACATATAGCAACTTCTTGTGGGATCGACCCCGGCTGAAATCGGTGGGACCGAGCTCGATAGCTGCAGTAGCTTAAGTGCGACCAGTATCCAGTATTCGGGAGATAGTAGGTTCGAATCCCACTGTCGGCAGCCCTGAAGATGGTTTTCCGTGGTTTCCCATTTTCACACCAGGCAAATGCTGGGACTGTACCTTAATTAAGGCCACGGCCGCTTCCTTCCCACTCCTAGCCCTTCCCTGTCCCATCGTCGCAATAAGACCTATCTGTGTCGGTGCGACGTAAAGCAACTAGAAATCGGTGGCATCTGAGGATATTTAAGGGCGACATCTCAATGTCGTTGGCTACCAGCGTGTTGAAAATTTTGCTTGCTGGCGTCGGTGTATCTTAAAATATAAAACAACTGGATGGACGTTAAAATTATTATTATTATTATTATTATTATTATTATTATTATTATTATTATTATTATTATTATTATTCAATAATAATTGTCCGACTCCATGGCTAAAAGGTTAGCGTGCTGGCCTTTGGTCTCAGGTGTCCCGGGTTCGATTCCCGGCGGGATCGGAAATTTTAACCATAATTGGTTAATTTCGTTGATAGGGGGCTGGGTGTTTGTGTCGTCTTCATCATCATTTCGTCCTCATAACGACGCGCAGGTCGCCTACGAGCGTCAGATCAAAAAACCTGCATCTGGCGAGCCGAACTTGTCCTCGGACACTCCCGGCACTAAAAGCCATATGCCATTTTATTATTATTATTATTATTATTATTATTATTATTATTATTATTATTATTATTATTATTATTATTTTAGCCCACCTGATGACCATGATCGTTAAGGCGTTGAAGTCTATATGGTCTGACACCGAGTTTAGCCGGTTCGAATCCCGTTGCTTGAAAAAAATTTCACCATCAGAATGTTGGCCGGCAGGGTAGGAGAGGAAATGGTTATACAATTTCTAATCACTAAATTGCGTGACAAAGGTCGGGACTCGCTTCCAAACCTCACTACGGTGCTCGTATGGAGTGAGGGCATATGACACCGTTGATGGTGATTCGTCCGTTGGATGGTGACATAAAGCTTTGAGCCCTTGGTGTTATTCGACAGGAGTAGGCTACGAGCCGACACCGGGTTTCACCCTCTCCCTACCTCATCATCATCATCATCATCATCATAATATAACCTTCAGACGCGCAGCTTGCCTCTAGACGTCAAATAGAAAGACTGCAGCAGGTGAGCCGAACATGTCCTCGGACACTGCGAACACTAAAAGCCATGCGATAAATAAATAAATAAATAAATAAATAAATAAATAAATAAATAAATAAATAAATAAATAAATAAATAAATTATTATTATTATTAATCGCTGGCGCCATCGAGAATCACATTAATTCTTGTTACATCTGGCAGTGAATTTGGCTTTCTTTTGAGCCCAGAATTCCCTCATTCTTTCTGAGTGGGCCAGCTTGCGTTCCTCTGTACAAGGGACACTGTGTCTTCTTTTGGGTTGTTCGTCTCGGTTTAGCCCGTTCGTCACTATCTCTTTTCGGAAAAGACTGTCCGGCTCCATGGCTAAATGGTTAGCGTGTTGGCCTTTGGTTACAGGGGTCCCGGGTTCGATTCTCGGGAGGGTCGGGAATTTTAACCATCATTGGTAAATTTCCCTGGCACGGGGTCTGGGTGTATGTGTTGTCTTCATCATCATTTCGTCCTCATCACGACGCGCAGGTCAAATCAAAAGACCTGCACCTGGCGAGCCGAACCCGTCTTGGGATCTCGCGGCACTAAAATCCATACGCCATTTCATTTCATTTAATTTCATTTCATTTCGGAAAAGACTTCCGTCAAAGGCTTTTTCCGATTTGATCTGTACCACTTGAAGGTCTTATTTGGCGTTTGTAAACCAAGTTTTAGGTTTTGAATCAAATAGTTGAAAGATCTTAGAGGTGAAGCTTCCACGGTGTGTCGAATTATTTAGTTTATTTTCCGGGTTGAACCATGTTGTTGTTTTCTTTACATTACGTACAGTTTGCCGACGTTTCGAATAGATTGCACTATTCTTTGTCAATGCGACTGAACAGTCTGCTTTCGTGAGCGCACCAGGCAGGTCGTGCTAGCTGCGCTCCTCGCAAGTGGTTACACATTTGACTCGGGCAATCGGAACACAGTATAGTAAACGTTGTTTGTTTGTGTTACGAATCTCGTACTCTTTCAGTTTACTACAGTGTATTGTACATAAGTGAACAGTGTTTTACTGATGGACGGTGGAACATACGGGGAGGGAGGCCCTCCCCCCATTCAACCGAACAATGCCATAGAGGATCTTCCCACGCCTTCTTTACATTCTACACTGAAGGCAGCTCTCCTCACCCTCAATGAAGACCAGCATTACGACGTAGAAATGGAGCCTCGAAGCAATTCAGTCCAGAAGCGTCAGATGGATCACCAGCCACACAACAAGGAAAAAACGTTAGCGAGATCCACTTCTGAATTACAGGGTAAACCATCTTTGCTATCTTCAGATAAACTTCCGAGTACAGTTAACACGCGCCCTTCCCCCTATGCGAACAACAAAAACAATAGATACAAGGACGATTCTCCTGGTTCATTCTATATTTACGTAGATGGTACGGCAGGGAATATTGGAAAATTTCATCCAATGGGATTAAGGAAATTGCTTTACAGTAGTCTACCAACACTTAGGCCTAGTATTTTGAACATTAGCCCCATTGGACGGAACAGAATCAAGATTGACCTAAAAACAGCTCGCGCTGCTAACTTACTTGTAGAGTCCTCCCTGTTTGCTGAGAAACAATTGGAAGCTTATGTTCCAGCTCATGTAATCCAACTCCAGCCAAGGAGTTATCCGTAATGTTGATGTCAGTCTAGGTGACGAAGAGCTCCTACAAAACATTTGTTCGCCGATTAGCATTCTCAGGGTACGCCGTATGATGAAGAAAATCCATCACAATGGCACACAAGAGAGTATCCCCCTTCAGACATGTGTAGTACAATTCGATTCCCAGTTCTTGCCGGACAGTGTTTCTATTTGCGGTATGCGGTGTGAGGTCACCCCATACGTTGCTCCTGTACGCCATGTTTTAAGTGTTTACGGTTTGGTCACACTCAGCTATATTGCCGTTCAACAGGAAGATGCGCTAAATGTGGTAATCAGCACCCTGTAGAACAGTGCTCATCCTTGCAATTAGTGTGTGTACATTGTAATGGTGCACATACTGCCACAAGTAAAGATTGTCCAGAATACTCTAAACAGCAGAAGGTGAACGAACTATCAGCTACTAGGAATATTCCTTTCAAGGACGCACTCAACGTTGTGGAACACCGACCCTACGCTGAGGCAGTGGGATCAACCCTTCCCATTGAAGATGAACGGACCTTTCCATCGCTCCCAACGCAGCACTCTAATAGATTCACTGCCTTCAAAACACCTCGCCTAGCCCCACCACCTGTCTCCCGTGCTTATGAGTAACCACCTCTGTTTTATTCCCCTCACGAACTTCCACAAGGCTCCATCAGACAAAACCCCTACCCACCTCAACCTCATCGTATTCCCTCCCAAAATGACCGTGGATAACTCTGTTTCAAAGACTAATTCTCCTTTTGTGGTGGATGTCTTAATATCCAATGTTCACAATCTTATTTAACATATTCTACAAGGAATAACCTCATCTTCGACAGGCCCTCCAACGTCTGAAGAATTATGTGAAATGATTTCTCGGTGCATTAACAATGGCAATTAATCTAAAAATATTACAGTGGAACGCTCATTCTTTGACAGCTAACAAAGACAGTTTATTAAAGGAGATTCATGACAGGCAGATTTCTGTCGTTGCCATATCTGAAAGTGGGACATCTCCAGATCTGGAGGTGTGGTTTAGAGGCTTCAGAGTGTACAGAGATGATCATGTAGATGGTTACGGTGGAGCAGCTCTCCTTGTTTCCTCTCAAGTACGACATAAGATGATCCATCTGAATTTTAGACAAGTGCCGTCTTTCCAGGCCGTAGCTGTACGGATAGACTTGCCTCCCAAGCCTTTTACCCTGTTATCAATGTATTGCCCTCTTCGATGTGTGATTGAGCTTAACGAATGGTACACTCTGATATCACAACTCGACCCGCCATACTTAATATGTGGAGATCTGAATGCACATTGTGAAGCCTGGCGTTGTGCGTTCACCGATGCTGCGGGTACTGCCCTATTGAACACCCTCGACGAATTTAACTTTGTTATTTTAAATGATGGATCTCCAACTCTCGTCCCTCGACTTGGACAGCGTCCTTCTGCTGTTGATGTTACATTGTGTTCTTCTACACTCTTGTATACAGTGTCTTGGAAAACTTTGCCATATGTCATCGGTTCGGACCATTATGCGATTGAAATTTTGTTGCATACTCTTTATATCTCACCATGCACTATTTACCCATCCACCAAATGGAATACAAAACTTGCAGACTGGTGCGCCTACACTTCTAAAATCGACAACGATCTCCAGTTATTGTGGACTCCGTTAACTCCGTTAGAAGACTATACTGCTTTCCTGAAAATAATAAATTCTGCCGCCCACGTTTCAATACCTGAAAAGCACCCATACACTCTTCAAAGAGGACCTCCAACCCCTTGGTGGGACCGAGGATGTTCATTGATGATTGCAAAGCGTAAGCAAGCTTTTGTCCAGTACCGACGCCAACCTACTTGGAATAATTATGTGTTGTACCAACAGACGAATGCCAAAGTGAAACGTTACTTAAAAGAACGAAAACGTCAAAGCTGGAGGAGTTTTTGTGAACGTATCAATAAAGATACACCTCTAACTACAATATGGTCGCAAGTCAGAGGCCTCCGGAAAGATAGCCAAACCACTGTACATCCTTTCCGTCCAACATTGCAGAGCTGGGAGAACAGTTTGTTGACATTATTGCACCTCCGTTCGTGCCTACAATGGATGACGTCTGCGATGATCCCAATCACTTCCTCACACGACCATTTACATTGCATGAGTTTCAGCGGGCTCTTAAAGGCTGTAACAATACTGCACCGGGAAATGACAACATACAATACTCCATGCTTAGTAAATTGCCTCTCTCGGCTCAAATTCTCCTAGTCCAGATTTTTAATTCCATATGGACACATGGCCCACTACCTGCAGACTGGACTACTCATAGTGGTACCCATCTTAAAGCCCGGTAAGGATCCTCAAGATGCAGCATCTTACAGACCAATAGTTTTATCCTCTTGCATGGTTAAAACACTAGAACGGATAGTTAAAAACCGATTAGAGTGGTTTCTGGAACACTACAGGTTACTGCCTGTATCTCAACATGGATTTCGAAGAGGACGCGGAACCATGGATCATCTCAGCATACTCACCACTGACATCGAGCGTACTTTTCAAACTCGGGGTTATCTGGACGCACTTTGCTTGGACATTGGTTCTGCTTACGACAATGTGGGCGTATCTCTACTGCTGCGTAAGTTAGCAGCCTTGAGACTACCAAGAACTCTTATCTTCGGCATTGCAACTTTGATTAAAGAACGCACCATATACGTTCGGAACGGTCCTACTTTTATTGGACCGCGTAGAGTCTCTAAAGGCCTTCCACAGGGCAGTGTATTAAGTCCCTTACTCTATGCTATCTACACCTCTGACTTGGACGCAATATTTAGTCCCGCCATCCGTGTTTTGCAATATGCTGATGACGTCTGCATTTATACATCTTCAATCAATTTGACAATTACTCTTCAGCGTCTGCACACAGCATCACAATGTCTTCAAGAATGGACTACACAGAGTGGACTTGCACTTTCTCCTACAAAATCATCCATCACTATATTCACCAAACAGAAACTGGTTCTTCCGTCTCCTACAATTCAACTTGGACCATATTATTTTCTTGTGAAGTCTACTGTTCGCCCCCTTGGGGATGCATTTGGATAGCAAACTCACTTGGAGTGGACATATTGCTTACATCCAGACACGGGCACTGCGTGCACTGAATGTCCTTCGTTTCTTAACCCGTACTTGGTGGGGCGCTGCTCCCGCTTCTTTGTTAATTCTTTACCGTTCCTTGATACGGACGGTTATTGACTATGGCAGTATGTTGTACAGCAACGCTCCGAAGTATGTTCTGGATAAATTAAATGTCCTACAATTTCGTGCTCTCAGAGTATGTCTTGGTGCTATGTCGTCAACGCCTACAAATACTCTACAGGTCGAAGCTCATGAACAACCCCTGCACTTGAGAAGGAAACTACTGGCAACAAAATTTCTCCTTCAACGTTCTATTCTGGAGGATCACCCGTTGTTCAAGAGCCTACAACTTCTGCATAACCAGTATCGCGAACGTCATGGAAAACATCCACCTCTACTTCTAGAATGCTTAAGGGAACTGAAGTTCTGTCTACCCTTGACTTTGAAGTCCCACACAATTCCGGCATTCCATTTTAACTACGCCTGTTCGATATCTCCAGCTTCCACATATTATGTCCCCAGGTACCTACTAGAAAAACCTACTCCAAATAAACACGTAATTTATTTTATTGAATCTACTTGGTTCAACTACATCCACATTTATACCGACGGTGCAAAGTTTACAGATACAGTTGGTTTTGCATATTTTTGCGTGCAAACACAGGAATATGGCCATTTTTCTCTTCCCGTTGAAGCATCCATCTACACTACTGAACTTGTCGCCATTCGGGAGGCACTGTATTACTCACAATCCAGAAATTTTCATAAGATACTTATCACTTCAGATTCTCAAAATGCTATTAGGAAATTGGGACATCCTCGACGAAACATACGAACACACTCCTACATCTATGAAATATTAGAATTATCGTCTGTCATGAAATCGCGCGGAAAATGTGTGTCATTTTTATAGGTGAAAGTACACTCAGGACTTCCATACAATGATCTGGTTGACAGTCTGGCCAAACAAGGTGCACGTACTGGCTTATTCCTTTCATTACGCCTCCCCTGTACTGATTTTTATGTTACTAGCAGAAGGAAAACGTATGTTGAATGGACAGCTCTGTGGAACAGGACTATTCAACACAAAGGACGATACTATGCCTGCATTCAACGAGCTATCCCCAACAAACCATGGTATCAAGACGTCAGATGGGCCCGAGGCCAAGTAACTACCATCATTCGGATGAGGTTCAACCATGCTTCATTCCCCGCTCACCTCAACAGGATTGGAGTTCTCCAATCAGCACAATGTCCGTGTAGCGCAAGAAACGCGGGAGATGTGAACCACATTATCTTCGAGTGCAGTAGAACTGTATCCTTTCGCAGAGAATTGTTCGCTACCCTTGTGCATCTCCGGGTTCCCTTACCCACACATATTCAGCTATTACTGGAAAATGGAGACGTACGTGTGTACTGTGCAATTGCAACATACTTCACAAAAACTGGTGTTAATATCTAAAGAGTAAATGTCTTTATTTCAAGTGTGTTTTGCTTCCTTTTGCTCTGTTCTAGGTCATTTCTGTTATTTTGTATGTCTTTTAACTTGTTGTCCCTTTTTATTTCTCTTTTCTGTAACAATTTTTATCATTGTACATTATTGATGGCCAAATGTCCTATGGACGAAGGTCAAAATAAAAAAAATAAAAAAAGCGACTGAAATACCCCTACGAGATCCGAGGTAATCAGTCTCCCAGGCAGCAATCACGCCTAAAAGAACATATCCGTCACACCAAGAATCAAAACACAGATATCTGAGCAGTAGCCAAGCATTCCTACGAAACAAGACACGGAATATCATTTGACAAGACCAAGATCCTAGCAGCTATCCCTTGGAATCTGGAAAGGAAAATCCGCGAGGCTATCGAAATCAAGAAACATCTGAAGAATATCAAGTTATAAGAAGGATATAAAATCAGTGATTCTTGGATGCCTATCATACATAGATCAAGACATACGGACAACATAAACACGCAGGTCGAACCTCCTATTACATAACGGCGCGGGCAAGCCCCACTACCCGGCTGTGACACATACCTTTCAGAATTCTCACGAGACAGCCAGAAAGGCTAGGACAGGGGTTTTCAATTAGAATGAACTAAAGGGCCACATTGGAAACCTTAAGCATGATCGCGGGCCGCACTTTCGTAATAGGCCAATTTTCGTAAAATTCCGCAACTAGGGCAGAGGTACCAGTATATAAAATAATATGCATAGTTCTATTGAAATGGAGGTTTAATCATTTTAATTGCTTAAAACAATATCTTATAATTGCATAAAAAAGTGAAATTAAGAATAATCGCTATTATACCCAGGACGATTGAATTTTGAAGAAGAACACCCAACAATATCTGTTAATTTGAATTAATATTTGAGAAATTAAAAAAATTAAAACGAAAGACAAACTAAAATGAATAATGTAGTCAAAACAAAAAGGACAGTTTAGTGGGAGTAGTGCGAAGGGCACAATGCTATACATTTGTAAGAGCCAAAAAATCCCAATAATGTACTTCCAGGAGTACTTCCCTGAAAATGTTCACTGTGTACCAGCCAGTATTGCCAACGAGAGAAGAATGAAGAAATGAAACTGCTCCTTACACCAATGGCTTTTAAAGTATTTCTTGGTATTCATTGGATGCTACTTTGAATAAAAAGGCCACAGTGAGGTTGGCATGGAGTTCAAGAATTGGTATTGATCCCATTGCCATTTTAAAAATGGTTAAGACCTAGAACTGGTATTTGTGAGGGCTCATTTTCCGGCGAAGTTTGGATTTTAACTTTATTAAATCAAAGAATCTATCCAGCCTAAATGAATACTAAAAAACAGGAAATAATATTAAAGATCGAATTAGTTCTGACTTTGGTCTATAAAGGATTTTAAAATGAATACATTTTTGAACAAGCTATCAAATATTTTTCGTAAATTTTCTTCACATTTCTTAAAATAGGTGTTGTAAAGCCCTCGCGGGCCACATGCGGCCCGCGGGCCGCCATTTGGAAACCCCTGGGCTAGGATATGTAAGATCAAGGTCAGGAACCACTCTTTGTAGTGTTATTGCTGCCTGGGAGACTGATTACCTTGTATCGAGTAGGGGTATTTCAATCTCATTGACAAAGAATACTGCAATGTATCCGAAACGTCGGCAAACTGTACGGTTCAACCCGCAAAATAAACGAAATAGTTGAAAGATCTGTTTGGTCAACCTGTTTTCGTCCATTCGTTTGAGGCGACCGTAAAATCGTGCCCGTCTTTTGCGCATCGTGTCTGTAATTTTCACTATTTTGTTGTAGACTTCCTTGTTGGATCTTCTTTGGTGGATGCCATTCTTGTAGTTGGATCCCATGATTCCCCTAAAGATTCTATACTCCTTTTTCCCCAGTTCTTCGAGAAGCCCTTTAATGGCATTAAGGGATAGGATTTCGGCTGCATTCGTAACTACTGGCTTCAGAACCGTTTCATAGTGACGTATCTTAGTGCAATTATTATTATTATTATTATTATTATTATTATTATTATTATTATTATTATTATTATTATTAGAGAAAGAAGCCGTGACATTATGGATGAACAAAATGGAAATGGCGTACCATTTAACCAAGGGCGTCTACAACAAAAGGTCCATATCTTCCTAAGCAAAGCTGAGGCATTACTGCGGTGTTATCCGTCCAGAGGTCTTATACGCTTGAGAATGTCTTGCAGTGAAAAAAATAAGGCCTGATCGAGAAACTCGAGGCTAAAAAAAGAAAGATTTTGGGGAAGGTCTTTGGTCCCGTCAATGACAATGGGGAGTACAGAAGACGGCATAACGACGAACTATACACCCACATAGAGAAGATGACCGATACCATCCAGAAAAGAAGAATGATATTTTATTGCCATGTGACACGAATGCACGAATCAAGACTGACGAACCTCATCATTACCTTCTTTCATTGAAGTGGAAAGAGACGTTGAAGAAATGGGAATCACACGTAATGACATCCAGGAGCGTGTTCCGCTTAGAAGAGAATCCAAGCGTTACGGGGATTCCAAGACAAATCAAAAGTAAAACAGGAAAGGCGTGGACACAGGGAGAGGAAAGAACGTCACCGAGAACGCATGCGGAAGTACTGGGCAGACATCAAAGTCAGAAGTAGCCGGTTGTAATGACGTCGTACAAAACTTGGCCGATACATGAAATTATTATTATTATTATTATTATTATTATTATTATTATTATTATTATTATTATTATTATTATTATTATTATTATTATTATTATTATTATTATTGTACCGGGCGGTACACCTCTACGACGCAAGTTCAAATCTTGCGCCAATTGAAGCTTCTCTACTGGAGAAAACCGGAACTTTAACAACTGAACTAACTCTACTGGTTATCAGAAGATGTCACTGTGTGTTTTTGATTTGCTGTTGTTTTTCATTGATCAAGAAGTGTGGACATTCTCTAACAGATGTCTCTACCAAAAACTATGATAACGAACTCTGGTTAAAGGAATGAACCTTCTTGGAAAAATGTTATATTCATAAGTTTTGTCTTTACTAAATTTTGTTCTGTGGTTTGTGGGTTGGCAATATTAATCCTTTCCTTCCGCCTGTTTTGAATTTAGCCAATCAGTAATTTCTGTAATTAATTTTCCTCCAATCATAGCTTTCTTCTTCGAATTTCCATGTGTAACTCTTCGTCAACCAATAAAAATTGAGTGGGTGTGTCTACTCATTCCTGAAAGGTCTCGAATTTTCCACGAGGGTATAAAACTGCTGATTTTCTTGTCTCTGGGCCACTCTTATAACATCTTGCTCAGTGTGTGAATATGTAGCAGGGGGCGGGAAGCGCCTCGTTCTTCAGGCAGCCGTTCTTCAACAAGGTAATGGCCTTTTAACATCTGTATTTCTTGCTAGCTCAGCAGTTTAACTCTCAGGGAAGGTTCGAAATCTTTAATATGTAACCTATATCTTTAAATATGTAAGCCTTTTCTACCCTTGTAAAAACTTCACATAACTTGAACTGTAATTCGGGGACAGAGAGTGCTTTACCCTCTCGAGCTCCCCTTCATTTTGAAGTTGAGGTGACTACGTTTTCATAACCGTTTCTTCTCTTCCTTAATGTATTAATGTTTTCTCATACGAGTCACCTCCCTAGCTTGAGATTAGCCTCTGTGTAATTGGCCGAGAACCACTTAGGTTTTAAAATGTGTATTTAGGAGTGCAAGTTCACGCCTCCAGTCCTCTCTGTACTTTGGGCCAGTAACTTACCCTGTTGTTTTTTCTTCATTGCGAAGGCCCTGTAGGTTGGGTACTAGTTACCCCTGTTTATTTATAAGTGTGCCTTAAGGGCAGTAAAGTGTACAGTCTGTTTATGGCCTTCTGATAGGCTTGAATTATTGAGAGAGGGTCTGCTCTTTCCTAAATTTGATCTCTGTGTGCCTCTAGGAGGCTTAACATTGTAATTAGGAGCAAGTGCTCCTTGGTGTGATGGGGTTTTCTGCCCCTTAGTTAAAAAGGTACCTTGGCAAAGTTGGGCTTGAAGCTCAAAGATGTAAGGTGGGGCTTGAAGCCCAGGACTTGTAACGAACATTGGACTTGTTCTTTCTTTTGGAAAATCATACTTGTACCTGGATTTTGCCTTATGGTAATTTCACCTAGTGAAAATATGTTTAATTGCCTCTAAATTTTAACTTTCCTGGTCTTGGACCTTATTGTTGGTTATTGGTTGACTTGCTGTTATTTGTTGAAGTCTAAAGCTTTGTTAAATCTTGTTAAGTTTTGGCATTTTTGAAAATATAACCTTTCTTGAAATTTTAATTCGCTTTTCGGACTTGTAGTTAGACCCATTCCAGCCCGCACCTTCTTTCACCTCTGCCTTCCACGGATAACTCCGTAACAATTATTATTATTATTATTATTATTATTATTATTATTATTATTATTATTATTATTATTATTATTATTATTATTACCGCCTCTGTGGTGTAGTGGTTAGTGTGATGACACCCCCGGAGGCCCGGATTCGATTCCTGGCTCTGCCACGAAATTTGAAAAGTGGTACGAGAGCTGGAACAGGATCCACTCAGCCTCGGGAGGTCAAGTGAGGAGAGATGGGTTCGATTCCCACCTCAGCCATCCTGGAAGTGGTTTTCCGTTGTTTCCCACTAATCCTCCAGGCAAATGCCGGAATGGTACCTAACTTAAGGCCACGGCCGCTTCCTTCCCTCTCCCTTGTCTATCTTTTCCAATCTTTCCATCCCCCTGCAAGGTCCCTGTTCAGCATAGCAGGTGAGGCCTACTGGGCGAGATACTCGTCCTCCTCCCCAGCTGTATCCCCCGATCTAAAGTCTCACGCTCCACGACACTGTCCGTGAGGCGGTAGAGTTGGGAGCCCTCGCTGAGTCCGAGGGAAAAGCCAACCCTGGAGGGTAAACGAATCAAGAAAGAATTAGTAGTAGTAGTAGTAGTAGTAGTAGTAGCAGTAGCAGTAGTAGTAGTAGTTAGTAGCAGTAGTGCAGAACTTGTTAATACGAACCTGAAGGGTCCAGAAAAATGTCGAATTAAGCAATATCACGCATCAATTTTCGACCATCTGTGCTAGTCTCTCTCACCATCATTTCTGTTAAGCGAAGACATTGATCGAAAAACATGCAAACAGTTCTGAACATAACACAGTACACTTCACATTTCAAGTGAACCAGGCTGGCCTCAAAATTAATTACAGAAATTGATTGGTTGGATTCAAAACTGGCGGAAAGAAAAGATAAATATTGCCAACCCAAAAATAAATGAACATCAATCAATAAAAGAAACCTATGAATACAAAACTTCTTTGAACTATAAGTTCTTATACCACCCATCAGGGTGCATGATCATAGTTTTTTGGTAGTGTCATCTACGAGAGAATGTCCAAACTTCTTCATGAATGGAAAACAAAACAAGTAGAAATTCACGCAGTTCAGGAAACTTCACAATAACAAAATTACATCAGATTTTAGTGGCAACATCTTCAGAGTAAAGTTCTAAGTAGGTGTAGTTTCAGTTTCACTGTTTCACCAATGGAGGAGTTCTTTTAAGCGCTAATTTTGAATGCGCGGCCTAGAGGTGTACTTCCCGGTACAGTTATCACTGTTATCATTACCTTCTTTTTCTATCGCTCTTCCCACAACTGTGGGGTTGTGGGTGCGAACTGCGTCACACATGTGGATTTGGCCCTGTGTAATGGCTGGATGCCCTTCCTGACGCCAATCCTATATGGAGGGATGTAATCACTATCGCGTGTTTCTGTGGTGTTTTTTAGTGTGGTGTGTTGTCTGTATATGAAGAGGAAAGTGTTGGGACAAATCAATCCCCAAGCCCTAGCTATTAAAATACACCACCCGGCCGAGAACCGAACCCGGGACCCTCTGAACCGAAGGGCAGTAGGACGCTGACCAATCAGCCTCGGAGTCGGACTATTATTGTTATCATTATAATGTGTGGTAAAACTCAACTTGATACTAGGTGGCAATTATCACCACGTCCTTAAAGATGTGAATAGCCAAACAAGCTTCAATTCGAGAATATATTATTATTGGAAGTGCGCACAAATGTGCATATTACAACAAAATAAATAATTTAAATATTATTTCTATTAATACTTCGTTTTGCGTATTCACTTATGATTTTTGTTCGCTTTGTACACAGTTCGATGTGGTAACGATCACACGTTTTTTCACACAGTTGGCATATGCAAGTCTTCATCAGATTGTGGTACACCTTGTTTTTGCAGAGGTGATGATGGAAGCCATGCACAGACAGTCTCGTTAGTACGTGTCTCATCCCGAAGTCTGCTGACGTCCAGGTCCTATCGATCATCACACCCGTGCTGTAGAATTCTGGCCAGATTTCTAGGCGGCGGTCCCTTAAACTTTCTAATTCTTGTTCTGCTGATATGGTAGATGGGAGCACGAAGGTTGTTTTCAAATCCTCTAGCAGAAATGATTCTCTAGCTAGTACATATGTTAGGCGAGATCTTGTTGATTTGGACACACCCAAAGCTCTTTTCAGGAAGCATGCTTTAACTCTTTCCAAGGTAGCTAGGTTTTTCTTGGTGAGGTCAGGCCATATAATTTCAATGCTATATGTTAGGATAGGAATAATATTTGCCTCAAATAATTTCATTGCTGTTTCCATGCTAAGTGCTTGTATATGCTTGATTTTATTTATTGCTAGGATTACTTGCGCAGCTGTTTCTGCTACGTGTTTTGTAAAGCACTTGCCGCTAGGTTGTAGCGTGACCCCTAAATATGTGAAATCGTTGACTATGTTGAGTTTTCTGTTGGAGATAGTAATTTCTGTTCCATGAGGTATCTTACCCGCATTTCTAAAGACCATCATTTCCGTTTTCCTCTTGTTAATGTAGAAGTTGTTGTTTTGGCACCATTTTGCAATAATTGTATCTATGGCACTGTAGTTTGTGCAGATTTGTGGAGCTTACTACTATGTCGTCTGCATACGCAAAAATGTGAATGTCTTCTCTATCTTGCGTTATCCTCAATATTTCCTCGGTTGCTAGGATGAATAGTAGTGGACTCATGGGGTCTCCCTGAAGCACACCATTTGCTTGCCTAATTGCATGTGAAGTGGAAAGGCCGTCCGATACCCTTATAGTGTTGTATTGTAATATTTCTTTGATTACTCTTGTCCATACGTTTTCTCTTCCTAATACGTTTTCAAGTTTGGATATGATTAGTCCTTTGTCCAGTTGGTCGAAAGCCTTTGTGAAGTCAAAAAACACGGAATAGAACTTTTCTTTCTTTTCAAGTGCTTCTTTTATGTTGCCTAATAATAGTTCTACTGCCATTAGTGTCGATCTATTGTTTCTGAATCCGAATTGAGTTTCAGGGAGGATCTCATCAATAGACTTCTTTACCCGTTCCGTTATTAATGTTGTGAGGATTTTAAAGGGAGCGTCTTCTAGTGCAATGCCTCTATAGTTGTTGGGATCTTCTGGGTCTCCTTTGCCTTTAAATATAACTTTAATTGTGGAGTTTCTCCATTGTTCTGGTATTGTTCCGGTCTCTATGCATTTACTGAATAGCTTGGTCCATATAGGGAGCAATGATTCTGTGGATGATTTGATATGTTCATTACAGATCTTGTCTGGGCCTGCAGTTTTCTTGTTCTTTGTTCTATTTATTGTTTTTCGGACTTCTTCTGCTGTAAATGGTATCCAGTCATTTGGGTTTGTTCTATTGCCATCTTCCGTTCTGTGGTTAGGTAAATCTGTTTCTTCCTTTTTGTTCAAAATGGTGATGAAGTGGTCTTCCCAGACTGCCATATTTATGTACTGTATTGGTGGACTTTGTCGTGGACGAAGTGCAATGTATGGATCCTTTTTCGCCTCTTCAACCAGTTGATGAGCTTTTTCCTCACTATATGCATTTTTCTTTTCCTTTATCAATGCTTTGTATTCTTTTCTTTCAGTCGCATACATTTCTAGTAGGGCAGGGTCTTGGATGTTAAGCTTCACTTGGTGTAACTTCTCTAGCACTTTCTTCCTTTTGATGAAACATTCTTCGTCAAACCACTTTTTTCTCACTTTAGCGTTCATGTTGATTGGTTCTGTAGAGCTTAATATCAGATCTTCTATCCGGTTTGTGGCTTCTGACAGTTCTTCGTTCTCTATTAGTGTTTCTATGATTTTTACCTTGCAAGGGTTTTCTTTCAGTATGTCTGTGTTTAGTTTCCTACATATATTCTGGGTCTTATCTTGATCTTTGTCTCTTGGATGGGAAATGGTGAATTCCATTGGGAGGTGTTTCCGTATGGGAGTCAATCAGTTCGTCCAGCTTGGTCTTATTTTCCCTCTTTTTTGGCTCTTTACAAATAATAGACTTATTGCGCTCTTGCCGTTGATGGATATATATGTTGGAGTCTTGTTGTTATTTGTAAGTAGGAAACCCTGTTCTCCGAGCTTTTCAATGATAAGTTTTGGCTTGTAGTTATCAGTGTTTATTCTGCTATTCAAATCTCCTGCTATTACGGTTGGTTGGCTTGCTTCCTTTGCTGGTTTGTATTAGTTCACTGAGCTCATCTATTATGTCCAAGGCATTGTAATATGGTTGGAAGTAAGTAGCTATGATGGTGAGGTTCTTTGTTTCCACAAGTAATGCATTGTTGCTTTGAATAGTGAAGGTGACCGGTGTCAATTTTGGTTTCACCAGAATGGATATTCCTCCTAAAGGTCTCCCCAGTTCCCCTTTTTTTGCCATGAGACGTGTACCATAGAAGTCTGGATGTTGTCAGTTTTCCAAGAGGAAAGTTTCTGTGAATATTACTATGTTGTACTTGCTTATGGTGTTATCTGGTGCTAAGGCCATTGCTTCCGTAATTCCTTCAACATTCCATAGCAGTCCTGTGCATTCGTTATGTTTGCTGTCTTTTTCTGTTTTGTTGGTTGAGGCAGTTTTACATGCTATCTTGGAATTTGTCTTTTCGGTTGTCATTTTGTTCTGTGGTATGTATGATGTGGCACTTGTTGTTCCTTTATTACTCCATTGGGGTATCTTCGTTGAGTTAATCAAGGATGGCTCCTTCACTTCTCCGTTGACTCCGAAAGAACCTATAGCGTCTGACTATTACATTTGCTGGCCAGAACCCTGGGTCTGATATTGAGTTCATGTATTTAAAGGGGATGCCAACTTTAATTGCTTTATTGAGTCCGCTTTTGGATATTTCTTCACTGGTTATGCTTCCTTCAATCCCGTTTCTGATTAGGAATTTTTTGACTGTCTCCTGTGTGGAATTTGAATTTATCCTTCCCAGGAAGAGCCAGGCAGTCTTTTCGGCTTCATGTTGATTCGTACCAATCAGTTCCTGTTGTTGGTTTCTTCTGGGTTGTGTTCTTCCATTCCTTACTTCTCTCCAGCCCTCTTTGTTTCTTTCCTCTTCTATATTTCCGTTTGAGTGTTGATTGTTGTCCAGGTTAATTTCCGTGTTGTTCTGTATTTGAGGTGGAGTCGGTGTTTCCTTTTCAGCGATTGTTTCATCTCTGTGTTCAGAAATTGTGCTATTTGGGTTGTGGAAGTGGTTATTTTTTCCCTTTCTCACTGTCTGGGTCGGTTTTTTATTTCTTCTTTCAGATGGAACATTTATTGCTTCTCCTTTTTTGTGTTTCGTCTAATGTCATGTTCAATTTTTTTGGATGAAATCAGTCATTTTCTCTATTTTCCTTGATAACTCCTCTATTTTGGGGTTGTTTATCGCTATCCCTTCTATTCTTTTCATGATCTCTTGAGTCACGTCTCTCTTGTATTTCATTTCTTCTAATATGGCTTTGCAGTCTCCGCACATCCACATTAGATTGCTGTTGGTTTTGCTCAGCATGTCAAATTCTCCTTGTTTAAGTCCTGCACAGTCCTGGTACCAGAGCGAGCAGGCTCCATCACATTTTACGGCTGCAGAATTTCCATCAAATTCCTGTTTGCAGGAACCGCAATTCTCTTTCGTCTGAATTTCCCTTTTCTTTGGAGTTATCGCTGTGTATATTCTTTTACTTTTGTACTTTTGACTTTTGAGAATTTCTCTTAGCGAGAAAATCTTGTTTGCTCTCGATTAACGTAAACCGGAATAAAATGGCGGCTTATCGACGTAGCACACATGAGATATTTAACGGTTTCAATTACACAATATTTACACAGTTTTTCCTATAACTAACACTGCTTGAGATGTTTCTCTTTGTGTTAGTATTAACTATTCCACTTTCATAACACAGCACACGATATATATTTTAAAAATACATCACTTCGAAACTCTCATTGTTGTGATGGCAGTTACCTACTCTGCATTTTTTTTTTAAGAATTCCCTTATACTGAGTGATACACACGATTAAGCACAGTTAAAAAAGCACTGTTATAAATTAACACATAGCACTGTCGGGGTAGGAAGAAAACACAATTTAAACTAGAGAGGTCGTATAGGAAAGGGGAGGCTAACGCAAGTAATTGAAAACCATACCAGACTCAACTGGGGTCTGGTGGTTTCTACTTCATGCACAGGAAGTGTGAGTTCATGAAGGAAGCGGACTTAAAAGTTGATAATGCAGTAATCTTTTTCAAAGCAAACTCAAAATTAGTTCGTAAACCAGCAAGAAATGTAGTTAAGCCAGCCATAAGCAGCAAAAACTTTGATTATCATCTGTCAATAAACGCACTATTAAATCGAATTAACAAGTAAACTCCAGCTGTTACTATATAGTGTAGACGAATGATCTAAGGCTGAGGCAGGTGTTGGAGCAGCCATCGCCCCTGGTAGTCAAGAAGAAAAAGGAATCTGTGCACTCTTGGTCATAGCTGCCAGTACCACTACTGCTCAAATTAATACCATACCAAAAAATCCTTACCAAAATCTAGATCATACACATAATTCCAGTTCCCGTATCTTATGATTCAAGCAACAGCCACATCTCTGATCCGACTTGACAGAGGCATGCCAGCATTTAATTTTTTCTCTTTTTTTTTTTTTTTTGCTATTTTGCTTTACGTCGCACCGACACAGATAGGTCTTATGGCGACGATGGGATAGGGAAGGCCCTGGAGTGCAGAGGAAGCGGCCGTTACCTTAATTAAGGTACAGCCCCAGCATTTGCCTGGTGTGAAAATTGGAAACCACGGAAAACCTTCAGGGCTGCCGACAGTGGGATTCGAACCCACTATCTCCCGGATGCAAGCTCACAGCTGCGCGACTCTAACCGCACGGCCCAGCATTCAATAAGACTTCACATTCTGGTAATAAATCACCAAACAATAAGGAACCAATCCTAATCCATCTCATCCGAATACAATGCTAATCAAATTTGGTCTGATAATCAAAAATACTATAGACAAAACAAATATTACAACTAAAATAATGAACATAAATCACCAGTTAGGTAACGCTGGGGGGCAGGCATCATGTTGCGAAATGTATCCATCGGGAGATCATCATTTCCTTACTGGCACAGCATCATGTTCCCAGTTTTCTTCTCAAGGCTGGGAACCATCTTACTAATCAATACCAATACATTAAAATCCATCAGATAGTGGGTTAGAGCCCCATTGTCGGCAGCCCTGAAGATGGTTGAGATGAAGAGCAGCGTTACAAAAATGTTGCACAGTTTGGGCTGGGAAGACTTGGGAGAAAGGAGATGAGTTGTTCGACTATGTGGTATTGAACCCTTGAACTTACCATTCCATCGTTGGTCGGCCACGGCTGCTACAGTAGAACAATCTAGAACTCTTAAATCATGGGTCGTTGCGGGAATAAATTCGGTCACGATCTTAACCAAACGATGGGGTTCAGAAGAGAGCCTAACTACTTGAAATGAGGAGCAAAATGTGCTTACTAACTTTTATTAAATTGAAATAGCACGATAACATTATTAATTTAATATGCATTCTTGAAATTAAAAAAAAATTATAAATTATTGATTTTTGAATGTTTCAAACACAGTCACATTACATAACGTTGATTTGTTTCTTACAATATCGAAGAGTTGCTTCGGAGAAGTTAATATATTAGTGGACAGCGAAACTGAAAAACTGAAAAAGGGAAGACCTGAAAACCGGGCACCTATTATTCCAAACGAGAACTGAGAGTTAATCCACACGATCCGTGGAAAATCTGACTTTCAACAAGTAGAACGCCTGATTTTCTCTCAATTAAGGTTATCCACCAGTCGAATACCCTTTACGGATACGGAACACCCGCCGAATGGACCCTTAATCGAACCAAACTGACTATCAGTTGCTTTGGATAGGTTGCGAAATATTATGGGAAAGCATGATGTTCACTACGAGTTAACAGCATCATTCACAATTGAAATGAAATCCCACCATGTATTTGTCATTCATGACACCCTTAAGTGATAAGGTAATCCCGATGCTAAATGTGCATCACCCAAAACAGCTGTTCGGAAGGAACCAACAACAACATGATCCGTGAGGATATTACGTTATGTCGTTCTAAAGGAACAAAACTGCGAAATGCAGGAAACACTTATTCATCATGCATTTAGAAGAAATGCCAAACACTGAAGTTAATTAAAAAGTGGAAAGTCACTTGAAAAGTATTATTATCGAACCTATTTTCAGGTTAGAAATGGGTTTGTTATGCTTAATAAAATTACCAGTCCACGTTAAAAATTACTACAACTTTAAAGAATTCTTTCCCTTGAAAAACAATGCTACCAGTACAGATCTATCTATTTATTGTCTGTCCCAACACACTACTTATAAAGTGATTACTTAATTACTTTCAACTATGAATAAAATGAAAGTACGAAAAGATTGAAAATAAAATACAATATTGTTACTGGCTGACGAATCGAAACCGCATTCGCAACTCAAGTCTCACACTAATACACTGAGTGTCAATATGCACACTATCAAACGAAACGGACGTCAAAACGATAAAACAATTAAGTCCGTAAAATAAATTAACATATCGAAGTCGTTAAAGCTCAACACGCGCGGAGAATTACAGTAAAAATATTTAATCTAGATCAGGTCGACGTCCAACATTTGGGCAACCCTCACTCACTACCGGTCCCGTTATCTCAAGGAGAGCTACGCATTGACCCTCTTCATAAATCATATCATACTGTAGATGCTACCTTCGTCCAGGCCACTTCAACAAAAAAACAAAAGAAACATCTAATCTGAGACTTGAGTGTGTACAGCTGCCATCCCAGACCTATCGTCGGGCTCACTTGAAATCTGTACATCCTAACACTAATCACTATGTACATGATACCTTCCAAATTCTATCGTCGGGCGTGAACTAGGACGTCTCATCATCAGTGACTCCAAGGATAACATGTGACGTCCTAAATCTATCGTCGGGCGTCAAAGTGGGTCGTACTACGCCTCCCTTAACATATCAGGCGAACTAGCAATTTCCAACAACTCCGACATTCAATACTAGACCTGGTCCAACTAACCCACGACGGAACAGCGTCTCGTACTATCAAACGAATGCAAGTCGAAAAATACAGTAAGTCTCTACCTCGTTACAATACGTGAACTCAAAAATAAATATACGTGACGAACGATTCTCCACCTCAAACACAATCTCAGCCGGTGCACTGAAGTTTTAGGGAAGCAATGATAATTCCCAACGCACGTTTACCATAGTGGATGCCTTCAAAATAATAATCATCACTACCGCATTCGAAACTCTCCAATCGCCTATCATCAATTCCAACTATTTATATCAATGACATATCCAGTGAACAAATTCAATACACCCCAACCATGGGTCCAAAATGCTCTTTTATCCTTGAGGTCGCATTGTCTTAATATTCATACGGCCTTTAAGTAACACATCGCTGGACGTTTACTACCAAGATTTTAACCTTTTACTAGAGTCGTTTTCACTTGGGATCTTACTAGAAATCTACGGTGCTTCACACAGTAGTCGTCTCAAATTTCGGATTGGTAGCGGAAAACAATACAGCCTGCCTCAACACAGCCTGTTTCCTAAATACTTCCTCTTCAAAAATATAGCCTGTCTCAAACTCATTCTCCTCGCTTTATTCCAGCGGTATCACTTAAAATCCAGGCTTCATTTCATCTATCTCTCTCTCGTCTCCACATACATATAAATTCATCGCTCTCAATCCCCTTTTCTTATATTTCCAAGACCCTTTTTCATAATTCAATCCCCTGGTGAAAACAACAACCACTGTAAAACACATCTCTTACTTTACTGTTATTACGACTTTCAGACCTCGAGAATCCAAGAACACACCGCGACTTTTCATATCATTGATATACACGATGTCTCAAAATTTTTCTTCCCATAAATAACTGTAACGCTACCAAGTTTCACTGAAATTATCTAAATATGCCTGCGATCCTTGTAAAAATATACTGGTTAAATGCACTTTTAACATAGAAAAATTTCTTTATCCCGCGGTAGACATTATTATTATTATTATTATTATTATTATTATTATTATTATGGACAAACATTTCTGAATTCAACTGATATTTGAAATTTAGATATTCGCCACGACTAATTTATAACTTATAACTTCCCCAGAATTCCACGCTTTGGACAATATCTCATCGAACATTAACACCAAATTTTAAGCGTCGCATTTTACCGTTTCTTGACATGAAATTTACACACTGAAAGTTTCACACGCTGACCAAAAATTACAACACCTTTCGCCTGATAATTACGAATATCAACTCGACAATCATCTTGAAAAATTTGTTGGGACAGAACAAATAAAACTAACTACAACATAATATAAATATAGACAGACCTGCACAATGGTGACATTCCCAGCATTCTGGCTACATCGTCGCCAGATGACCTCGCGCTTTTAGCCGTACATTTTCACAAATAACTTTACCATTTCCAACATCTCACTCTTACAAACACTGCCTTTTTCACACAATATAAAATTACCACACAAAATCACGCACTTTTCTCTGTAATTGGCACCACGAACTTCCCTCGTTCTGCAGTCGGCTACGACTGTCTGGTTCGTTCCCAGAGTTGTCTCCCTCCGTTACTCCAATAAAACAGGTGTTCAACAGATAAAGGGAGCAGAACTACTCTGAACAGCTTCCCCAACCCTCTTCACTTTCAAACGTACATGAGATGATATAAATAAAATCTGCTGTGTATATTTTAAACAAACGCCTACACTTTCCTAGTTCATCGGCAAACGTTCAGAACTTTTCCAATCACCTTCTCTTCTTAACCGAGTATGTGGACCTTAGCCACGGACATGTATTTAATTATTTGTCGATCAATCTGGCGCGAATTTCCAATGACGACGGGCACTAGCTCCCGCGGCTTCAAGTTCCAGATCGACACTGAAAAATATACGGTGGGGGGTTTCTTTTATAATCTCAGAAGGGACGCTATCCCCACTATTAAGCTTGATTGTGTAATCTGCCAATTTTGCGTCCAATAGACCGATTTTGATGAGACTTGACCCAGACTTCCGGACAGGCTTGGAATTATTTTAGATGTTAATCTTATAATTTTACCACACTCACAACAGGGGAAATAAATTATTGCTGCCCGTGCGTTTCGCGCGTTTTCTTCATCCCCTGACCTTGGCACGTGTAGCTGGTTCACTGATCTGACGCTAACATGTACTTAGGCTTAACTGCATTTATGTTTTTCCCTGGGGGCTCTGTCTTCACGTAGGGTTTACGAATAATTTAACTTATTTATTTCTTTATTTACTGTATTGCCAAAATCCCTCGTTGTATAGAATTCCATGAATTTAAAGAATTGTCGGGCACTCGAGTTCCGCCGAGGTGTCCCGGTATTTCACGAGCTTGCCGTGAGTGAGATCCTTCCCACGCGACATCGGGGCTCTTAGGAGCGCAACATGGCTGCCCTCAAACATAAAAGTAGCTTCTTGATACCAAATAAATATTGAGAAAAAAATATTTTTCTCACCGTAGAATTATGGGTTCAGTACGTTCCGAGCTGTCAGTGGAGAGATGGCGTGTAATGACATCAGTATTACATGTAATAAATATCATTTTTGGTCCGTATTGATGATATTTGATTGAAATAATAACATTAAGTTATCTATTAGACCACCTAATCAATACAAAATCGTCTTGGATGATTTACATAAATTTGTTAGCTAATAGTGGTACATGTTTCGCCCTCCCTGAAGGCATCATCAGCCATAGTCTTAACCTTAAATTAAAAATAAGCGTCTAAATAACATGTAGAAATGAAATGAATTTTAAAATCTTGAAGAGATTTGAAGTAAAATAACATTAAAAATAACAATGATGGTTTGAAAATACAATGTGATGAGATACAATAGTGGAAGTATTAACAAAATTAACATTAGAAGGCTGCTAAAATAAGCACAATGGATAAAACAACAGATTGTTATACAACAAGTAGTAAGACTGCATAAAAGTAAAGTTGATAGTCTGGCGGTTATAATTAGATGATGGCGAAAAATCTTATATAATCAAAGTAAAGAAGAGAGAATAAAAGTCAAAGTTAGTCGAGAGATCCGAAGTTAATCATGATCTTGAAGATAAAAGACGAAAGTCAGATGCATATGGAGAAGTTGTAGAACACGTTGAGGATATGAAGTTGGTGAATAGAAGTTGAAGAACAGTTTCAAATAGGATCACTATGGACCATCTCAAAATTTTGTAGTGATGTTCAAATGTTGCAAATTGTGAGCTTGCAGATATTCAAGTTGAAAAAGCATAAAAAAGTGGAATCATTTGACGGTGACAAAGATAGCTTGCAATATTATGAGTTATAAGTATTTGCAACAGTAGACTTCTTGCTACGTGTGTTATAACTGTAGTTTTGTAGATTTTTCGCCATCATCTAATTATAACCGCCAGACTATCAACTTTACTTTTATGCAGTCTTACTACTTGTTGTATAACAATCTGTTGTTTTATCCATTGTGCTTATTTTAGCAGCCTTCTAATGTTAATTTTGTTAATACTTCCACTATTGTATCTCATCACATTGTATTTTCAAACCATCATTGTTATTTTTAATGTTATTTTACTTCAAATCTCTTCAAGATTTTAAAATTCATTTCATTTCTACATGTTATTTAGACGCTTATTTTTAATTTAAGGTTAAGACTATGGCTGATGATGCCTTCAGGGAGGGCGAAACATGTACCACTATTAGCTAACAAATTTATGTAAATCATCCAAGACGATTTTGTATTGATTAGGTGGTCTAATAGATAACTTAATGTTATTATTTCAATGACATCAGTAGACGAATACGTTCGAGTGGTGTCTTTAAAAGTAGGAAAGATCACTATATGAAGATAAAGTTGGAATTCAAGAGGACAAATTGGGGCAAATATTCATTTATAGGGAGGGGAGTTAAGAGACTGGATGAACTTACCAAGGGAGATGTTCAATAAATTTCCAATTTATTTATGTTGCTCATAGGGCTGGTTGGTGCATGCATTTCAATGGGCTTAGCAGACTGATATCAAATAGCAACATCTGGCTCGGTGAGGAAAGCAACGAGAAATTACCTCACTCCTCATTTCCCTAGTACGCCTCTTCAGTGATGCCTAGGCCATCTATGACAGCTGATGGCGGAGCTGTTGAGGATCCAACCAGCCTTAGGGCTGAAGACTGAACATACACATACAATTTAAGAAAAGGCTAGGAAAACAACAGATAGGGAATCTGCTACCTGGGCGACTGCCTCAAATGCAGATCAGTAGTGACTGATGTTATGATGGTTTTCCGTGGTTTCCTTTTTTTTTTCAAGTTGCTTTACGTCGCATCGACACAGGTAGGTCTTATGGCGACGATGGGACAGGAAAGGGCTAGGAATGGGAAGGAAGTGGCCGTGGTCTTAATTAAGGTACTGCCCCAGCATTTGCCTAGTGAGAAAATGGCAAACCACGGAAAACCATCCTCAGTGCTGCCGGCAGTGGGGTTCGAACCCACTATCTCCCGAATACTGGATACTGGCCGCACTTAAGCGACTGCAGCTATCGAGCCCAGTTTTCAAAGACCACGGCCGCTTCCTTCCCACTCCTAGGCCTTTCCTCTCCCATCGTCGCCATAAGACTTATCTGTGTCAGAGCGACGTAAAGCAAATTGTAAAAATAAAAATAAAATAAAAATCCATGAATGATTTAGGATCGAATCCGGTGGTTCTCCGTCATTAGCCAATAACTGTAACCACTACTGTAGACTAGAAAAGTAGGCAACCAATTCCAAGTGAAAATAGTGCTTTACCTCCCATCCCGTTTGAAGTTTGCTGTTGAGTCTGAAGGTCCAAACACCATAAAAATTATGCAGTCAACTGATAATGTGTCACAAGACTGAGGAAACTGCTTTCATTAGTGCAGAATACGTTTCCTTGACAGGAGCATCCCTTAATTTGCGAGGAAACAGTAGGACTCTCGCGCCACTGATGCATGAAGGACAACGCTCTGCTGTCACACATACAGCACGCTGCACTTTCTCCGTCTTACTAATCCAGCGGACAATGCCCTAGCTGTGTTGAAAACAATGAATTCCGCTGTACCCAGCGGTTAAGCAACACACAGAAGTTAGAAGGTCTACTGCGTACTGTACGAGGGACAGCCACAATAAAAAAGATTTCTTTTTCCTCCGTCTGAATTGCCCAGCGTCCGTTATTCGGCAGATGGTTCTTGCAGAGAGGACACTTTACGTCGTGCGAAGGTGGTGTATATGGGCGGTAGAATAACACCCACGGCATCCCCTGTCTGTCGTAAGAGGCGACTAAAAGGGACCCCTAGGCTCTTAACTTGGGAGCGTGGGTTGGCGACCATGGGGACCTCAGCTCAGTCCTGGTATTCCTTCTACTTACTTGCACCAGGCTCCTTACTTTCATCTATCATACCCGACCTCCCTTGGTCAACTGTTTTTCTTTTCTGACACCGACGATATTAGAGCACTAGAGGCGTAGGGAGTCTTTCATTTTCACATTCTGCGTGGCCCTTGACTTCCTTTGGCCGATACCTTCATTTTTCGAAGTGTTGGATCCCTTCCATTTTTCTCTCCTCCTCTTAAAACAATAATCACCACCACCACCACTTCTGTTTGTGTGTGTGTCGTCGTACAGTATGGTAAGATGGTAGTGGGTATTTCGTAATCGACAAGCAATGACTTGCCAAACCCAGGCAGCAACCTTGTGAGAAAATTAGAAATAAAAGGACAATCAAGGGATGCCGGTTCTTACGCAATGATACGAGTCCGAGACGCCGTTGAAGAATGGTTCCACCGCCATCAACGGGGACACTACTTTGAACCATTAAGGCGGTTATACTTGAGCAGATACATCGCCCTTAAACCACTCTTTATTTCCTATATGGTCACGTATTCCAAACAATAAACCATTACAGAGACCAATAAAACTTATTATTATTATTATTATTATTATTATTATTATTATTATTATTATTATTATTATTATTATTAATACCGGGAGAGTTGGCCGTGCGGTTAGGGGCGCGCGACTGTGAGTTTGCATCCGGGCGAAAGTGGGTTCGAACCCCACTGTCGGCAGCCCTGAAAATGGTTTTCCATGGTTTCCCATTTTCACAGCAAGCTGTACCTTAACTAAGGTCACGGCTGCTTTCTTCCAACTCCTAGGCCTTTCCTATCCCATCGTCGCCGTAAGACCTATCTGTGCCGGTGCGACGTAAAGCCACTCGCAAAAAAATAGTTCACATATTCCAAACAATTAACCATTACAGAAACCACCAAAAGTCTTAGTTAATATTAGTAATAATAATAGTAATACCGAGCTCGATAGCTGCAGTCGCTTAAGTGCGGCCAGTATCCAAATAGTGAGAGATAGTGGGTTCGAACCCCACTGTCGACAGTCTTAAAGATGGTTTTTACCGGAGAGTTGGCCGTACGGTTAGAGGCGCGTAGCTGTGAGCTTGCATCCGGGAAATAGTGGGTTCGAACCCCACTGTCGGCAGCCCTGAAGATGTTTTTCCGTTGTTTCCCATTTTCACACCGGGCGAATGCTGGGGCTGTACCTTAATTAAGGCCTCGGCCGCTTCCTTCCCACTTCCAGCCCTTTCCTATCCCATCGTCGCCGTAAGAGCTGTTTGTGTCGGTGCGACGTAAAACAAATTGTACGAAAGAAAAATGTTTTTCAGTGCTTTCCTATTTTCACACCAGGAAAATGCTGGGACTGTAGCTTAATTAAGGCCACGGCCGCTTCCTTCCCACTTCCAGCCCTTTCCTATCCCATCATCGCCATAAGAGCCAATTGTAAAAAAAGTTTTACGTCCCACTAACTACTTTTACGGTTTTCGGAGACGCTGAGTTGCCGGAATTCAGTCCCGCAGGAGTTCTTTTATGTGCCACTAAATTTACCGACGCAAGGTTAACGTATTTTAGCTTCATATACCACCGGACTGAGACAGGATCGAACCTGCCAAGTTGGGGTTACAATTTATGTGCCTCAAAAGGGGGTAACCTCGAAACGTAAACAACCGACAAAGACCTAACATGGGATGTAACTGAAATGCTCCCATTTGTTCTTTTTTTTTTTTTTTTTTTTTAATTTTACAACTTTGCTTTACGTGGCGACGATGGAATAGGAAAAAAGGGCTGTGAAAATGGAAAACCACAGAAAGTCATCTTCAGGGCTGCCAGCTGTGGGGTTCGAAACCACTACCTCCTGAATGCAAGCTCACAGCTTCGTGATCCAAACCGCGTATACACTTCCCGGCCAAATTATTCTTTCCCGAGAACAAAGCCTAGTCTTTTTTTTTTTTTTTTTTTTCGATACCTTAATTTTGGAAGTCAGACTTCTTTTTCCAGTGATTAGAGTCAGAGGAAGTGGTTATCTCGTTCCCCCCCTACTTCAAACAATAAACCCTAGGTTCACAGCATCAGTGCAGGTTCCACGGCCGGTTGTCAGAAGGGGAGGGGTTTATGGGGCACTGGGTTACAATCACATGAATCAGTCTATTCAGTTCTAATTCCGAAGTTATTACACATGACGGTTATATCACTACTCCACCAGTCGATAGTCGAGCGTAGCGTTACAAATATTCGTTCGTCAACACCCTGGAGGTGTGATACGCAAGGTCACAAGTACGCCACACTGCACTGCACTGCGCATGCTCTAAATGAGCTCACCTAGGTCAACGGCCTCTGACAACCGGTTTGTGTCTCATTTTTGCAGGAATTTGGTGCATCCATGTCTTACATCAGGCACAGCTTTCTACATTCCAACACTCAAGCTTCCACAACGCGCCCCGCCGTTGTCTTCTTATAGTTGATAATCAATGGTTTGCTGTCCGGCTCCATGGCTAAATGGTTAGCGTGCTGGCCTTTGGCCACAGGGGTCCCGGGTTCGATTCCCGGCAGGGTCAGGAATTTTAACCATGATTGGTTAATTTCGCTGGCACGGGGGCTGGGTGTATGTGTCGTCTTCATCATCATTTCACCCTCATCATGACGCGCAGGTCACCTACGGGTGTCAAATCAAAAGACCTGCACCTGGCGAGCCGAACATGTCCTCGGACACTCCCGACACTAAAAGCCATACGCCATTTCAATGGTTTGCTGATGTCTCTTGTCTTGTATTTGCTCCTAGGAAAGTGTTTGTAGTTACTGTAGACGCAAGGTCATCGCTCTAAGAATGCCACAGGGTGTAGTCCTTTTCTTGAGAGAACTCACAACCCAAATTTAGAATGATAGATTTTACCACAATTCATGCAGACAATTTCATAGTGATATGCTGGTAGCGTAGCCTATTTTAGCAAATTTTGGTGAATGAAAAGTCAGCGTCCGCCTCTGTGGTGTAGTGGTTAGTTTGATTAGCTGCCACCCCGGAGGCCCGGGTTCGATTCCCGGCTCTGCCACGAAATTTGAAAAGTGGTACGAGGGCTGAACGGGTCCATTCAGCCTCGGGAGGTCAACTGAGTAGAGGTGGGTTCGATTCCCACCTCAGCCATCCGCAAAGTGGTTTTCCGTGGTTTCCCCACTTCTCCAGGCAAATGCTGGAATGGTACCTAACTTAGGGCCACCGCCGCTTCCTTCCCTCTTCCTTGTCTAACCCTTCCAATCTTCCCATCCGCGCGCAAGGCCCCTGCTAAGCATAGCGCCTGGGCGAGGTACTGGTCATCCTCCCCAGTTTTATCCCCCGACTCAGAGTCTGAAGCTCCAGGACACTGCCCTTGAGGCGGTAGAGGTGGGATCCCTCTCTGAGTCCGAGGGAGAAACCGATCCTGGAGGGTAAACAGATGAAGAAGAAGAAGAAGAAGAAGATCACACAGTACAGGGCCCCACTTTAGAAAAAACATAAAGTTAAGCTATTTCACTCAATTAAGACTAAGTATTGAAGGTAGAAAAACTGTGGTGTCAAAACGAGTGTTTTGGAGAGCTCTATCAAATGGAAAAAGAAAAATTTGGAAATCATATCCGCTCCAAATGTTATTCACGGCAAAGCCCTTTTAAAAGGACAACTTTTAAGAATTAACTTGTTCCACAATTATTATCCGATGTTCATTTTAATAAATATATTTTTGAATTTGGCGAAACTAAGGTCTCCAGTTCGATTTGAAGGGGGTCATATATGATGTGACAATAGCGTTACTAGTGGTAGAGTTAGTCAACCACTGAGTTCCGCTTTGAGGTTATGTTATCAAATAATGAATCACGTGAGTATGTCGTGCGTCATTATGCCGCCAACAGGTAAACGTCGTTTGGTTGCAAATATTAAGTTTTAAAAAGTAGAAAAATATTGAAATATAGTGATGAAGCAGGACAGAGTGGTCGTTCCGATGAAGATGTCGTAATAGCAGAGCGATCAACAAAGGAGATGAAGATAATCGACCTTCAAATACCTCAAACGATATCTAGCTAGTGGCTTTACGTCGCACCGACACAGATAGGTCGTATGGCGACGATGGGTTAAGGAAAGGCCTAGGAGTTGGAAGGAAGCGGCCGTAGCCTTAATTAAGGTACAGTCCCAGCATTTGCCTGGTGTGAAAATGGGAAACCACGGAAAACGATCTTCAGGGCTGCCGACAGTGGGATTCGAACCTACTATCTCCCGGATGCAAGCTCACAGCCGCACGGCCAACTCGCCCGGTCAAACTAAAGCATATTATAATGTAAGCATCTGACACATTGTTCCATTTACAAAACTTGAACGTGATGAGATAAAACGTCGCTCGTATTTCTGAGAGCAAGGCATCGTGGAATGATCTTGCAGCCCATGACGCTGACTCCCTCTCCCTCGAGCCCGTCTCGCGCGGTTTGCTGCTCTATGTCCGAGAGGTACGTGGATCGGGGGATAAGTGTGCTGCTGCTGGGCTTCGGTCCGTGAGATCGCCACTGCTAGCGAAAGAGACGGAAAGATAGCTCAAAGACTGGAAGTTCTCCACAAGTTTCGAATTGACACGCGTTCCTCATCGTACATACTTCATCACCTCATACATCTGACAATTATAAAGATAACAGAGTGCAGGTAATTTCACTCCCTTTTACTTCTACATCCTTTTAGGACGACACTGTTGTTATGGGAGTACTGTAAATACCATTTTCTTTCCATAGGTAGATCTACTACAATGAAATCTTTCAGGTTTAGTATATGGTTGGTTGGTTGGCTTGTTGGTTGGTTGGTTGGTTGGTTGGTTGGTTGGTTGGTTGCTCGGTCGGTCGGTCGGTCGGTCGGTCGGTCGCTCGGTCGGTCGGTCGGTTGGTTGGTCGGTTGGTTGGTTGGTTGGAATCGAACCCGTGATCATGGGTCGGGTACCACCACTGATCTCCCGAGGAAGCTAATAAACCAGTGAACGATGGGTACGACCGCCGGTAATGCTGTAAAATTCAAATGTTTTATTTGATAATAATAATAATAATAATAATAATAATAACAATAATAATAATAACAATAGTGCAATGGCATCTGTATAGGCTTGGTGGTGACTTAATGGGGATGAAATGAACGGCGAAGACGTGATAAACACCCAGTCCCTAAGCCAGGGAAATTAATAGAACGAGAGGGTTGATTCTGAGAACTGAACCGGGTCCATCGGACCAAACGCTAGCATCTGTCCATTTCGCCACAAAGTCGAATTTCAATTTGCTAATTCGGCAGTAGGGGAGGTTAGGGAAGTAGCTTGTGAAACAAATTTGACAACACAGCAGGCTGGTCCGTTAAGCTCAAAACGCTTAAGGCTTGACATTCACTAAACCAACTATCGGAAACGGGTAATTTAAATCTTGTGGTAGCAAACGTCTTGATCCCAGCATACGCCACTGAACGTAAACTTCATCCAGAACAACCAAAACGACGGGGTTACAAAACGAGATGACACGACAAACAAAAGAATTCACATGTTGAGGATGTATCAATCGTGAGTCCGGCAGCTGATGAACTCATCGACGTGTATAGACATCATTAGTGAGGAGTTCGAGAAGAAAGCTAAATCGTTTGAAAAAAGAAAAAAAGAAATTCATATACCTCTGATAAAAGATGTATTTATTTGTATACAATTATAGTAATAAATATTGTGTACAGTGTAAGCAGTCTCATGTTTTACTTCTTCATGTCCTAAAAATTCCCTTTTTCACACTTTGTGAAGGAACAAATTCAATGCTCAGTTGCTTGTCCTAAGGTCTAGAACTATGATTTTTTCCCTTCTGATTATAAAGAGATAATAATTGCCCAACCGTACTGGTGGCGTGCCAGATGCGACCGTGCCGCATGCGACCCGTGCCACTAGCGACCGCATAATCTGTAACCGTGCCGGATGCGACCGGCGTTGACAGGATGCGACCGGCGTTGACAAGCAAATTGTCATTTGATAAGTTGTGTCATCACCCAAGATAAGGTAAGCTAAACGAAGTGCAATGAAATTTCAAAAAGTCTTATAAGCAGCTACTGCCCCTACTTTACGTAACACTTCTGGGGGAAACTCGTTTTACAACACGAAATATGGTGATGCGTTTACGTCTTTTCCCACCGGGCGAGTTGGCCATGCGGTTAGATGCGCGCGGCTGTGAGCTTGCATCCGGGTGATAGTGGGTTCGAATCCCACTGTCGGCAGCCCTGAAGATGGTTTTCCGTGGTTTCCCATTTTCACACCAGGCAAATGCTGGGGCTGTACCTTAATTAAGGCCACGGCCACTTCCCTCCAACTCCTAGGCCTTTCCTATCCCATCGTCGCCAAAAGACCTATCTGTGTAGGTGAGACGTAAAGCCATTAGCAAATAAATAGTATTTTCCTAAAATATCTCCATATATGGAGCTGCGCTTCCATGTCTGGGAGAAGGTACCAAGCAGGTTAGGTGAGTGCGTTGCCGGACGACTAGTTACAGCTACTTCGGTAGGCTGCTGGGTTCGAATACCCCGTCGGCCATCCTCAAAAATTATTTCTCGTGGTTTCCCATTTTTCATCTCCAGGAAAATGGGCGTGGTATTTCATTTCGTAAATCCCACAAATATTGGCCGGGAATCAAACCCGGACTGCCTTGATTAGAAGCGAGCAGTGATGCCACTGGGCTCGTTTCTATTACTCCCCACTCTATCCGGTTCTTACTGCGGGTCAGATTTGGCATTTACGGCTGGATGCTTTTCTTGACGCCAACCATTAGAGGAGAAATGCTACGTGTTAATGTGGTGGTGGTGGTGGTGGTGGTGGTGGTGGTGGTGGTGGTGGTGATTATTGTTTTAAGAGGAAGTGCAACTAGGTGACCATCCTTTATTTAACACTAATCAGGGAGAAAAATGGAAGGAATCCGACACTGCGAAAAAGGAAGATATCAGCGAAAGAAAGAAAAGAGCCACGAAGGGCGTGAAAACGAACGACTCTCTAGGCCTAGAAAGTTCTAATCCCGTCGAGGTTGGAAGAGAACAAGATTTGACCAAGGAAAGTCGGATAGGATAGATGAAAATGAGGAGCCTGGCACAAGTAAGTGGAAGCAGTGCTAGGACTCAACTCAGTGCCCCGTGGTCACTAACCCACGCTCCCAAGTTCAAAGCCCATTACGACACGCAGGGAATACCGTGGGTGTAATTCTACCGCCCCCCTCCACAGGATAATGTGGAGTTAGATAACTTTCTTCTTTAGCATGACTTTCCTCTGGTTCATCGATTTTCTGGTACTACTGGTACGTAACATACTGGTTTATTATAGTACTCCACGCATTTGATTCCTTCTCTGTGACACTGATTGGAATGAACAGTGTGCACACTTAAAGGATTAATGGCAGAGGATTGTTCACGGCTGTCTGCGGCCTGGTCATTCCAGGTCGGGAACTTTGGACTGTTAGATCGGCAGCATAGCACTGTTAAAAATGAGAAAATGTGCGGTTTTCTATTTTATCGAGTATTTCATAATTATGATAGCATTGCTTGTAACTGCGACATTTCTGTTGACTTCATTGTAATGACCTATGATGATTTCAGTTGGCAAAACCACAAAGACAGTCTTTCTGATGATGTAAAAGGACAGGTAGAGAGTGAGTGCCTGCCATTATCATCAAACTGCCCAACTCCACTGACTGGCAGTAGGCAAGTGGGCCTACCATCATGATGAAAACTCACCAAGTTTATTGTGACTGACAGTAGGCAAGAGGACCTGCCATTATAATTTCCTAACCAAGTCTTCACATGCGAAAATACGTATGGTGACTTGCCCGTCGCTTTTCTGAGTAATTTTAAGAGCTATGCAGTTTAATATAATCTTATTCACAACGTGTAGAGTATTTAACCTAGAATTCTGAATACAATGTAGAATTTGTAGCAAAGCACGGGTACATTAGCTAGTCAAATCTAAATTTGTATCAGAATCTAATTATGCTGTACCGGGGACTCCGAAATTAAGTTTGAAACCCTTTCAGAAAACAATCGATAATGTTTGGTAACAAAACACACGAGTAGCGTTGCGAAAATATTGCAAATCTTGGGCTAGGAAGACTTAGAAGTAAGAAAACGAGCTGCTCGACTAAGCGGGATGTTCCGAGCTGTCAGTGGTGAGATGGCGTAGAATGATATTAGTAGACGAATAAGTATGAGTGGTGTTTTTAAAAGTAGGAGAGATCACAATATGAAGATAAAGTTAGAACTCAAGACGACATATTGCGGCAAATATTCGTTTATAGGACGAGGAGTTAGTGATTGGAATAATTTACCAAGGGAGATGTTCAATAAATTTCCTACCGGGCGAGTTGTCCGTGCGATTAGGAGCGCGCAGCTGTGAGCTGGCATCCGGGAGAAAGTGGGATCGAATCCCACTGTCGGCAGCCCTGAAGATGGTTTTCCGTGGTTTCCCATTTTCACATCAGGCAAATGTGAAAGTCGATGTGTACTTTAATTAAGGACAAGGCCGCTTCCTTCCCACTCTTAGCTCTTTCCTAGCCCATCGTCGCCTATAATATATATAATTTCGTGTGGCTATTTCTAGCCGAGTGCAGCCCTTGTAAGGCAGACCCTCCGATGAGTGTGGGCGGCATCTGCCATATGTAGGGAACTGCGTGTTATTGTGGTGGAGGATAGTGTAATGTGTGGTGTGTGAGTTGCAGGGATGTTGGGGACAGCACAAACACCCAGCCCCCGGGCCATTGGAATTAACCAATGAAGGTTAAAATCCCCGACCCGGCCGGGAATCGACCCGGGACCCTCTGAACAGAAGGCCAATACGCTGACCATTCAGCCAACGAGTCGGACATCGTCGCCTTAAGACCTGTCTGCGTCGGTGCGACGTTATACCACTAGCAAAAAAAGAAGATCCTAATTCTCTGAAATTATTTACGACTTAGGCCTACTTACTTATCGTGTCCTATTAGTGCCGGGAGTGTCCGAGGACGTGTTCGGCTTGCCTGGTGCAGGTCTTTCTACCTGACGCACATGGGAGGCCTGCGCGTCTGGATGTGAGATTATGATAATGAGGTAGGGAAAGATGAAACCCGGTGTCGGCACGTACCCTACTCCTCGCGAATAATACCAAGGGGTCTGCTCAATGCTTTACGCCCCTATCCGACGGCCGAATCACCATCAACAGCATCATATTCCCTCACTTCATTTGAACACTGCGAAGAGGTTTAGATTTGAATCCAGGCTTTTGGTACGCAATCTAGTGATTACAAATTGTATACACCAACTTTCCTACCCTGCCGGCCTACAATCTCATGGTGGAATTTTTTTCATCCGGGCTAAGTGGCTCGACGGCTCAGACGGTTGAGATGCTGGTCTTCCGACTCCAACTTGGCAGGTTCGATCCTGGCTCAGTCTGGTGGTATTTGAACGTGCTCAAATACGTCAGCTTTATGTCGGTGGATTTACTGGCACGTAAAATAAGTCCTGCGGGACTAAACTCCGGCACCTCGGCGTCTCCTTAAACCATAAAAGTAATTACTGGGACGTAAAGCCAGCAACACTATCATATTTTTCTTTCGACCAACGGCACTCGAACCTGCTAACAACGGTGTCAGACCTTTATTTTAGAAAAGACCAAGTTAGCTACTGATAAGCAATCTGCCACTTGGTGACAGCCCTTAATGCAGATCAATTGTAAGTGATTGATGGGTCGCATGCGGCACGGTGCATATCCGCTCGGTCGCTATTGGCACGATAATGGCCGGGTCGCATCCGGCACGGTCGCATCTGGCACGTAACCATTGTACTTCCGCTTAACCCTTAAGTGGACAGCACTGCATTTGTGATAAGGAGAATTTACTTGCTTGTTATATCTACTTTACGAGTTTACAAAATATGCATTCACTTCTACCTTGCAGACGAACTCGCTAGGTGTCGCTAGTGTATTAAGAATGAACACTCTTTTATTTTTTGACTTTTCTTGCTAATCAGCTGGAGTAAAGTGTAAACTTTATACAGTTAAGTAAAACAAATAAAATGTTATTTTCGTCAGAGAATTCGTGAGCCAGGACATCCCTAAGACTGTAGTATGGCATTAGCTACTGTAATCGTACAGCTTTGCATATAAGGTGGTGGGAAACAGCGTGAAACGAGTATATGAGCAGTGTTACCATCTTGGCGGATTTTCCGCTGAATTTGGCGAAATTAGAAGACTGTCGGCGGAGAAATATATTATTTAGCGGACAGCGGATTTTTTGGCGGAATTCTAGATTTATTATAGCGGAATTTAGTGTTTTATCCAGTTTACGTTTTTAAAAAAAATTTGTACTCCAGTCTGTCTCCGAGCTATTCCGTATTTCTTATCAGGAGCTAGCAGTCACATGAGGAAAACGTGTTATTTGGATTTGATGTTATGAGTTCATGGTATCATACTCCGACTCGTTGGCTGAATTGTCAGCGTGCTGGCCTTCGGTTCACAGGGTCCCGGATTCGATTCCCGGTCGGGTCGAGGATTTTAACCCTCATTGGTTAATTCCAATGGCCCGGGGGCTGGGTGTTTGTGCTGTCCCCAACATCCCTGCAACTCACACACCACACATAACACTATCCTCCACCACAATAACACGCAGTTACCTACACATGGCAGATGCCACCCACCCTCATCGGAGGGTCTGCCTTACAAGGGCTGCACTCGGCTAGAAATAGCCACACGAAATTATTATGGTATCATAAATTTGTAATGCGTGGGGAAAGGGTACTTATCGCTTAGTTGACCAATGACGACAGATAATGAAACTGTGAGAGAGTAACATTTATATTTATGCTATGAAGGAAGACCGCGTAATGAACTGGCCTGTTCTGTGTGTGGCCGTTGAGGTCGGGGATTCGCCTAGTTTGCACCCGGCACTAAAACGCCTATAGCTCACCGGCTCGCAGGCTGGGGGGGTCAATCTCAGTGAAACTCACAGATCAGGCGAGTGCAGACATTTACTTTTTTTATTATTATTATTATTATTATTATTATTATTATTATTATTATTATTATTATTATTATTATTATTATTGCTCATTGTTTGAGATCAGATTTCTTGGCGGAAATTTAGCGGACTTTTAGTAATATTTAGTGGATCTTGAAAATATAAGTTGGCAACACTGTATATGAGTGTTAGAGCGTTGGTCATACTGATATGTAATTTAAAAATATTACGTCAATATCTCGCGCCATTGTCTTTTTATTAGCTGCTGAAGTTAACCAATCAGATCATTTCGCGGGCGAATTCAAATGGGCTTTATGAGGCAGTGTTGCTAAATCTGCAGGTGGCTTGGTCGGGCTTGAGAGCCACGAGCATCAAACACTTTGTTCTGTAACTGTATGCCATTTTCATAAATATATCAACAGTTACTAAGAACGTGAAAGTTAAAATAATAACATAGGGCCGATTGTAGAAACGGTATTTAGACGATGTCTACGGTTAAACAATGCCTAAGTATGGCTGTCGCATTACAGAGACGTTATTTATGACTTAGACACTGTCTAAAACCAATGTTCAACCGGTCATGTTTAAACACTGCCGAGAGTATTGTTTAACCTCAAATGTGAGGAGTGAATCACAATCACGAGGTTATGTACCATGAAACATGTAATTTGTATTATCGTGTTGAGACGATTCCGGGAAGAAAGGTTAGTCCGACGGCCTCTCTGTGGGTCGCCCGCTGCTAAATCGCAGCAATTCGATTGACATATACGGGGAGATAGATCTTAAAATAAGGTTTCGCTTTTCGAGAGACTTGTTTCTTGAGACGGACAAAGGGACATTCCGGTAATTATCAACTTGAATACAATTTTTGGTAACCGGTATACGAGTATTTTATTATATACACGGGGTAATTTCCATGGAATTATAGGTCACTTCGACCATACACTTATCAGAATTACGTGTCCCGATCTTCAGACGGCTATCACATACATCAACCGGGATTCACTTATATTTACTGCCAAGTAAACACACATAATAGTGAAACCTAAAAAGTAGGTTGTATGGGGTTTATATATATATAATCTCTTGGCACAGGCCAGAGTAAAGTGTAGCTTCCACCGCAGTCCCAGTCTCATCCACGGCTGTGACAATATGGAAGTTGCTGGGGTATGGATAGTGCTGAGTAATGACATTCAGAGCACGACTAGTGCATCTGAGTGTTATGAAAGGTGCTGCTCATAGGGTCAGTCGTGCTGCAATAGTACTTTCTGACCCAGTGAGGAAAGCAATGGCAAACTACCTCACTCCTCGTCTTGCTTCATTTTTGTGCTGCCATTGGTTTTTGGGGTTTCCTTATAACCGCATAACTTTCGGTGGTGCTATTTGAGGATCCAACCAGCCTCTGGGCTGATGACTTAACAGATAAGTTTTCGGCAACTATCAAATAGGAAAAGGCAAGTGGTGGTGATTACTGTTTAAAGAGGACTGGAGAAGAAGATCCGCGTCCATAATAACAACCCTAGTATCTGCCTGGTGTAAAAATAGGGAAACTACGGAAAACAATCTTCGGGGCTGCCGATGATGCGTTTCGAACCTACGATCTCCAGAATGCAAGCTACATCTACTGTATATGGCCCGTACAACATACTCGGATACACGTTACTATTGCTTCGTCTTCCCTTCGTCGAAGCTCCCGTTTTTATGAGTAGATTACACTCACCGTAACAATGTTACAATCAAAGCTACACTTCCCCGTACGGTGGCGTGTCGCTTAGTGTCGATAATATTATGAGATTTAATTTCCACCGAATGCAATACTCTTATCTGTGGGCAAGTCATGGCTCATGCTTAGCCATATTTGAGTAATGTGTAGAAGACAAACAGCTGACTGGCGTTCGGCGTGCGCATCGACGAATTTCATTAGTTGCGACAAGCAAAGAGTTGCATGAAAGATACTTCTATCTCCATTTCCGAACCAATACTGAAACTTTAAGGGATGTCTAGTTAAACATCGACTGAACATTGTTTATGCAATGGAAGATCGTGCTCGTTTTAGACGTTGCTTAGGTAGACGTTGTCTAAGGCTTAACTCTCTTCATCGTTTCTGCAATCGGCCCATATTGTTTTATGTCAAGAACTTAAAAACTTATGAAAAAGACTGAGAGACTGTTTTAGAGAGGCACTAACGAAATAAAAACAGAGTAAAAGTGGACCGGAAGGCGATTCCATAAACAAATGGAGATCCTTCTGCCTTTTATTTCTACAAGAAGGTGAGCTGTCATTTTAACGCAGTATGACTAATATTCAAAATATTGTTAAAATATTAAAATTGATGATGTTATAAGTGAATGTTGAATATATTATAATTTAAAATGCATGTAATTCATTCGAGGTTATAAGAAAATAAGAACGTCTCGATTTGTTATGTTTTGCAGCTAAGACATTATAAACATTTCACTAATAAAATTAACAACATGAATAATTGCGTTTGAAGCACAGTTCAAAATGCTCATTCTCCATAAACAGATCTCTATGTGTCATTTCTTAATATACGTTTGGGTGTGAATTAATAGCTTAATTTTCCTTACAGCACATATTCATACATTGACAGGCAGGAAACATATCGAAGTCAAGAGATAACTGAAATAAGTCACCCAGATGACTGAGAGTCCGGAATGTGATGATGACCTACGCTACTTATCGCATATATCTGATTCATCATCTGTTCCGTCCGCCCCCCACATCTACACAATCTCAACCAGTCGAACCCCTTCGAAAAAAAAAAAAAAATGAAAGCATGGCACCAAGCAGTAGTGCAGAGAGAGTAATTGATTATTTACAACAGTGAGACAATAAAACTGCTGCCTAGCATAGTTTAGCTTAGCTTTTTATTCGTGTCATAGCACACCACAGCTTGGCATAGCTTAGCTATCCGTGTGTGGTGGCCTTATCAGCAGGAACGTCCTTGCTCAAATCCCTCCCCTGGAGAAGTTTATTTGTTATATTGGTGCTCTGAAGCCGGCCATAAGACGCATGCAGATTTATCAACACCGCCCCGCAAAGCTCATCTGAAGTCGTGATCTGATTGGCTAACTTCAGCAGCTGATAAAATGAAAATGGCACGAGATATCTAATTATATTTTTCCAATTATCTATCAGTATGACCAACCACCTCGTATAGCGATACGTAAAACATTCTAAATTTAGCATTTTGACTGATCCAAATAAATAAGTATATTTATTTTGGCAAAAATTTCTTTTTGAATAATGTATTACTTTTGGAATGAAAAACCCATCATATTTGAAAGAAATAATACATTGAGCACTTAAGGGTTAAAACAATAATCACCACCATACCACCAACTGCCTTGATCCGCTTGCCACGGATGCCCTCGCCCGCAGATCTCTAACGTGAGGTTTTTACGGAAGGAAAGTTTGCCTGGTCGGGGCGGCGACATCGATGAAAGTCGGCTAGCAGGCAGTCAATGGAAAAGTAGGCTACGTCCAACAGAGACATGAGGTGACGTAGAGATGCACTCTGCTTATAGAAAGTCCTGCATGCATTTCTAACTGCAATGCCTCGAGATCAGTGTTTGTATACCGCGGTAAGTATTCACTGGCACCGCCATGTTTTGGTAAAGAAAGCAGTCTTGTAGCTTCACGTGACTGTTGATATTGTGGCCTCAAGGTGCTCAAACACGACAGCCTCGTGACGGTAAATTCATCGGCAGGTTAAACAACTCCTGCGGGACAAAATTACGGCACCCCAGCGTATCCGTAAACGTAAATGAAATTGAATCTGTTTCAATAATATGAAAATCCACAGCCTGTTTCCAGTCATTCGGCCGGGTTAGGAATCGAATGAATGAAGCCCCATCTAACGGTGAGGATGGGAATTGTGCCGACTGCCGAAGCCTGTCGCACTCATCTGGGGCAATGATTAATGAATGAAAGATGAAATGATATTGGAGAGTGCTGCTGGAATGAAATAGGACAGGGAAAAACGGAGTACCCGGAGAAGAACATGTCCCGCCTTCGCTTTGTCCAGCACAAATCTCACATGGGGTGACCGGAATTTGAACCACGGAACCCAGCGGTGAGAGGCCGGCGCGCTGCCGCCTGAGCCACAGCGGCTCTTTCAATAATATAATATAGTTAATATGACGAGGGCAGGCCTGGCCATTTTTAATTAGGATTTATTTCTCTTCTATTCTTAATCATTGCATAGTAAGGGTTAGGCCTACAGAGCTGTGGGAGACCTAAATAGGAACAAGGCACCTGGAATTGATGACATTCCCCCTGAAACAGTGGCGTGCGGTGAACATATTCATTACCCCAGCTGCAAAAAAGTTTAAAAAAATATAAACAATCGTAGCCCCACTACACTCTCTAAATTCAACATTACCATTTTATAAGGCTGCGTTTTTCGTGGAAAGGTCTACCCGAGAAAGATATTTCAAGAATATTTTCAACCACACTCTCACACATACCTCCAAATTGATATTCACGGCAGTGACGACGCCATCTTAACAATCTATTGCAGATTTTAAACAATGCATTTACAGTCCGGTGACGCTTCATGATAGTACAGTCATGGTTTTCACAAAAATATACTAGGATTTACTATTTGTTTTTTACTTAAAAAGCTTAATATAAACTAATCAGAAAAATTTAACTGGTATTTTACCGTCGTTGAAGTTTTTTAGTTTCACTCGCACACTGAGTGTACGTGCATCAACAACAAACGAGGGGAAATATTTGTCACGACGTATAACACACGTTACTGTATATTATTGAAAAATGGCACAGAACTCGCGAAATCTTCACCTATAATCCAAGAGAAAAACTACAAAAATTCACTATATACCACCATCACAGACAGCCAAATACAAAAATATTCTACTTCGCGCTTAACTCTGTGTTCATGCTGGGCAACCTAAATATTTTTCTGCGGTTATACTCTACACATACTCTACACATGCCATCAATGAATTGCTCAGAGAAACTGTATACATGCCGAAACCCAAGACTAAAATATCTCTCTCTCTTAGTCCAACCCTTCGTAAGGGTGTAGTGGCATCACGCGACAATCCTTTTGGTGATCTTCCTCCAGGAGTCTCTGCTTTGAGCATGGTGACTTGCTTGCTGTAAGCTCATCCTGGTTAAGTTCTTGATCTGGTCCATCCATCGTAACGGCGCACGTCCTCTAGGTCTTCGGCCTTCGACTTTTCCCTCTATGATAAGTATTTCCATTGCCTCCTGTCTTCTGGCAATATGACCAAAATATCCGAGTTGTTTTTGGTTGATAAGGGTCGACAGTCTTGTTCTGATGCCGAGCTGTTGCAGGATCGATTCATTAGTACGGTGTGCTGTCCATGGTATTCGCAGTAATCTCCTATAGCACCACATTTCTAGAGCACCACATTTCTAGAGCACCAATCCTGCGGCGATCCGCCATCTTCATCGTCCAAGTTTCTGCTGCATAGGTCGCGATAGGGAAGATCAGAGTTCGCATGAGGGTGAGCTTTGTCTTGGAAGTGATGGAGGTGTCCTTCCAGATGCGAGTAAGTTTTGCTGTTGAATTGCAATGCGCTTGCGGATCTCAGGTTCACAGTCTCCAGTATTTGTGACAATAGATCCTAGATACTCGAAGCGACTGACAACCTCATAATCCGCAAATCTTGTTATGGCAGGTCTGTTGTTATTAAAACGGTCTACAATCATCACTTTGGTCTTTTTATTGTTGATTTCAAGACCATATTCTCTGCTTCGTTCGTCTAGCCTCCGCATGATGGTTTCTAAAATATATTGTTCTATTATTACAATTGATTTCATATACTGGCTCTATTTTTATTAGCAAGACGATGTGCAAGTGGCTATACTGTTAAGATGTTGATATTTTTTTCCTGCAGTCTCTAGTGTGTGGCGCTGAAGATCTCGGGTGTCAAGTATTAAAACTAACATTACTTTACCTAAGCTAGGTGGCCTGTCCCCGTAAATTGCTGTCGGGGGAGTTCCGCCAAGCTCCCAGGACAAGGAAGCTTCAAGTGCATGCGTCACCCAAGCGACCTTAAATTTCGCTGGGGTAGGTCTCTTTTGCGCCGGCAAGGAAACCCAGCTCACTGGAGAAGCTGAACTGCGGTTGTGCGAGCGGACTGTCGAGACAGCTGTACTTGGCTTGGCTTAGATGTTCGCAGTTTTTTAAACATTCTAAGCGTTCTAAGGAATAATTAGAAAATGTTAATACAAAGTTCTTTACCCCAGTAGCGCTGGGGTAGATGGGGTTCAGTGCACGCCACTGCTCTGAATTACTGACTGCCTTAGGAGAAACCAGCATGACAAGGTTATTCCATCTAGTGTGTAAGATGTATGAGACAGGAGAAGTGCCAAGCGATTTTAGGCATAACGTTGTTATACCTATTCCCAAGAAAGCCGGTGTTGACAAGAGTGTGAAAACTACCGCACCACTAGTTTAGTACCTTATGACTGCAAAATTTTAACACGTATTATTTACACAAGAATGGAAAGACAAGTCAAAGCTGAGTTCTGAGAAGATCAATTTGGCCTCAGAAGAAATGTAGGAACACGTGAAGCAATCCTGACTTTATGTCTGTTCTTAGAGAATCGAATTAAAAAGGACAAGCCCACGTGCATGGCATTCGTAGATCTAGAAAAGGCATTCTATAATGCTGATTGGACCAAGCAATTAAAGATTCTGAAAGTGATTGGGAGCAGGTACCGAGAACGAAGCATTATCTACAATCTGTATGAATATCAGTCTGCAGTGATAAGAATCGAGGGCTTTGAAAAAGAAGTTGCAATCCAGAAAGGACTGAGGAAAGGCTGCAGTCTCTACCCCCTCCTTTTCAATGTTTACATAGAACAGGCAGTAAAAGAAATCAAAGAGGAATTTGGAAAAGGAATCACAATCCAAGGAGAGGAAATCAAAACCTTGAGATTTGCCGATGATATTGTTATTTTATCTGAGACTGCAGAAGATCTCGAAAAGTTGCTGAATGGTATGGACGAAGTCTTGGGTAAGGAGGACAAGATGAAAATAAATAAGTCCAAAACAAAAATAATGGAGTGCAGTCGCACGAAGACAGTTGACGCAGGTAATATAACATTAGGAAATTAAGTCTTAAAGGAAGTAGATGAATATTGTTACTTGGGTAGTAAAATAACTAACGATGGCAGAAGTAAGGAGGACATAAAATGCAGATTAGAACAAGCAAGGAAGAGCTTTCTTAAGAAAAGAAATTTGCTCACTTCAAACATTGATATAGGAATTAGAAAGATGTTTCTGAAGGCCTTTATCTGGAGCGTGGCATTGTATGGAAGTGAAATATGGACGATAACTAGCGCAGAAAGAAAGAGAATAGAAGCTTTCGAAATGTGGTGTTACAGAAGAATGCTGAAAGTGAGATGAATAGATCAAATCACGAATGAAGAGATACTGAATCGAATTGGTGAGAGGAGATCGTTGTGGCTAAATTTGACGAGAAAAAGAGATATAATGATAGGACACAACTTAAGACACCGAGGACTTGTTCAGTTGGTTTTTGAAGGAAGTGTAAGTGGTAAGAATGGTAGGGGTATACCGATCTCGATAGCTGCAGTCGCTTAAGTGCGGGCAGTATCCAGTAATCGGGAGATAGTGGGTCGAGCCCCACTATCGGCAGCCCTGAAGATGGTTCTCCGTGGTTTTCCATTTTCTCATCAGGCAAATGCCGGGGCTGTACTTCTTTAAGGCCACGGCCGCTTCCTTCCACTTCCTAGGCCTTTCCTATCCCACCGTCGCCATAAGACGTATCAATGTCGGTGCGACGTAAAGCAAATAGCAATAGACCAAGGTATGAATAAGACAAGTAGATGAGAGCGGATGTAGGATCCAATAGTTACGTAGAAATGAAAAGGTTAGCACAGGATAGGGTGGCATGGAGGGCTGCATCAAACCAGTCTTTGGCCTAATGACTCAAACAACACAACAACCCCTATCATCAGTATTAAATCTGTTCATGTACCCCAGGGTTACTGAAAAATGTTCTCTGGGTTATCAGATCACCGAAATGATAATGAGACGTGAGAAAATTACCATATTTAATATCATAGGGCCCAGATACCAAAATCAAATAAAATCAAAAATCTGCATTTAAAGATTTTGCCGAAGTGCAAGATTCTCTATCAACTCTTTATCTAGCATTTTCTTAAAATGATTTAATCCTGGGTTGGAAACGTAGGCTTTTTACGACATAAACTGAAACATGGGGCACTCACTGAGTACTCTATATTTTAAATGGAAATTTGGGTAAGTACCTTGATGTATTACAGCTGAAACACACAATAACACCTATAGAAATGCTACAAAACGAACAAGCACGAAATATTATTTTTAAATGTCACACATTCAACAATAATAAAACAAAATTTGCACAGGTAGCTCCATTATATCGTTGGTCAGCTTCATGTTTAATCTGCTGTGCAATGATATCCGTTTTAGTGAAATTAACTCTATTGTCTAACACACCAAACCAAACCAAACCAAACCAAACCAAACCAAACCAAACCAAACCAAACCCCTTGGCACTACAGCCCTTGAAGGGCCTTGGCCTACCAAGCGACCGCTGCTCAGCCCGAAGGCCTGCAGATTACGAGGTGTCGTGTGGTCAGTACGACGAATCCTCTGGGCCGTTATTCTTCACTTTCAAGACAGGGGCCGCTATCTCACCGTCAGATAGCTCCTCAGTTCTAATCACGTAGGTTGAGTGGACCTCGAACCAGCCCTCAGGTCCAGGTAAAATCCCTGACCTGGCCGAGAATCGAACCCGGGGCCTCCGGGTAACAGGCAGGCACGCTACCCCTACACCACGGGGGTCTAACACACCAGCATCGATAAATAATCTCAAAACATCGGGTCTAATGAACACAAAGTCCCGCATCGGTGTTCTTCCAGAATTCATAATACGAGATTTGGATGACCATCGATGACCGTTCTATCCTTTCATTTAACATGCACCTGGAACATATATCAGGTGTATGCATAATTTTTTGCCGGTTTTTGTGGTAAAAAATACTCATAACTTTCAAGGAAACTTCATTTTTTGTTTATTCAGAATATTGGCCATCGGTTTCTACACACTTCGCCCATCTTTCAGATAAGTTATGAATACCACGCCAGAAAAACTGCTTGTCTTTTACCGCAAACCATTCGTCGAGCCATTTCCCAACTTCCTCGTAATTCCTCAAGTGCTGTTCCGCGAGCGCGTGCCCCCTTGATGCGAAGAGGTGATAGATTGCGCCGTGTATGACGGTGCATTGTCGTGTAACAAAATTACTTTGCCATGTTTTTTGGCCCATTCCGGTCGTCTTTCGATCAATGCGTGATTTAAATCACTTGTTGCTGATAGCGTTGTGCATTAACGGTTTCGCCGGGCTTCAAGAGTTCATAATATACAATACCGCCCTGGTCCCACCAGACACAAAGCATGGTCTTCTTGCCGAAGCGATTTGGTCTTGGTGGTGAAGGACCGGCTTCGCCAGGTAACAGCCACGATTTTCTCCGCTTCGGGTTTTCAAAATAAATCCATTTTTCGTCACCCATCACCATTCGGTACAGGAATGATTTTCTTTCGTGGAGATGAAGTAGCATTTCACAAGGGACTTTGCAATTTTCCACTTGCCGTTTATTCAAATCGTGTGGGATCTATTTACCGAGTTTAATGATCTTCCCCATTGCTCGTAAACGTCTGCTGATTGTTTCTTGTGACTCATTTAATGGTTGTGCCAAATGCTGTTGAGTTTGGGTTGGGTCATCATCCAGTAACGCCTGCAATTGCTCGTCTTCGCACTTTTGTGGTTTACCAGAGCACGACTGTCTTTCACATTGAAATAACCACGTTTAAATTGTCGAAACCATGTCTCACATGTTCCAATCGATGGAGAGTGTTCACCATATGTTTCTACCAGCAAACGATGACTTTCCACAGCCTTTTTCTTTTGATTAAATAAGACAAGAAATGCGTACCGCATATGATATTTTTCACGCAGAAACGTCGACATGATCACTGAACGATGCAACACAGACGCTAGTATTTGGCGGACTCAACTTGTATGTGATGGTAGGTTAATATCAGACGAACAAACTGACGTATGTGTCAAATTCATACGCTGTGTACTGTTCGCTGGCGCCATCTCTTAGTGAAACCGGAAAAGACTTATGCATGTACCTGATACTGTCCAACACACAAGCATCGATAAACAATCTCAAAGCATCGGGTTTAATGAACACAATGCCATGCGTCGGTGTTCTTCCAGCATGATGAGCATCGATGACCGTTCTTTCCTTTCATTTAACATGTACCTGGAACATATATACAGTCTTATTCATCGTAGTTCTCAATCAAAGTGTCCTCCTCTTCGTTATCTGAAGTGCGTGATGTTCTATCTACACTCTCTCCTTGGTCTGACTTCATCACCTCGTCTCGAATCCAGTCATCGTCTTTCACAGCAATAAAGCCTTTTTCAGTCATATTATTAATCTACGTATTGAAGCAGTCATAGAAAACAAATCCGTTATGTTTCTTGCCGAAGAAATTGTACCGGAGGTATACCCACCCCGCGCATTTAAATTAAGCGCCTTGGAGATTGCCATCTGAAATTTAATCCTTGCAACAACTAGCGCAAGAAGTTTGAACATTTCTCGACAGATGTCGCTAGTATAATGCCCATTGCTCACGGTAAAATGTTTCCTAAAATTCGTTGTACAATTAATTTTATAAAAAATTGGTGAAAACAAGTTGTGTTGCTCACGGTAAAATCATTTTGTAAATCCGTGGAAGCATCAGGATGGCCATCTATGAATTCACTTCTGAACTAAGATTTGTCTGTGGTGCCATCTATCGATAAACTTTTAAACCAAGAATCAGCTGTTCAACTCACAGTGTGTTTGAGAGTATGGCTCCAACAAACAAAGCAAAACTTGCTGCTTTAGCTGCAGTTATATGTTGTACAGTGGTAAAATGGAAGAAAAGAAATACCATGAAATGCTGGACTCAGGATTGGATCAAAAGAAGAGAAGAAGGTGGAGGATTGCTGTCCTTGGTCGAAAATTAGTTGAGGTTAGAAGACCAGCATTCATATTGGAATTCGGCTATTGGGTTTTCTGCTTCTCTTCTTGCATTTCTGTTGTGGTAAAGTGGCGTTTTAACTTCGTACAAACAAGGATATTTTTGGTACTCGTCCAGTAAAACACTAACAGCTTCTTTTGTCCACCCGGATCCTGCCATTTTAGAAAGAAGTGATTGTTTACAATCGAGCTTCACAATCTTCTCACGACGTAGCGCCAGCATCATCGTGATGTCAGCTTCGCTCATTGGTTGGTTTCGTAATATTAATTTTACGGAATAGAACATGTCCTATTTTATGAAAAGTTTTATCAATGGTTTTATAAAACTCGAATTTGACCGTGAGCAACAGCAATTTTATAAAATTAAATTATTGTACAATAAATTTGACAGAAAATTTTACCGTGAGCAAGAGGCATAAACTTACGTTATGTCCTCTGGTGTGAAGATGAACTATTAAAATTCTAGAGTAATTTGTATGTAAAAATTTCCTAAACTGGACTGTTTAGCATTCGTTTTTTGATTTTCAAAAGTTATCAACACTTCTTTCTCTTCCCGCTAACTCAAGGCGTTGACCTATCAAAAATTGTGTACACTTATTTATTCAGCAATGAGAACATTTTGCTATTTATTTGGTTATTCAATGAGAATTGAGGGTGTGTCAGGGCCTTAGCCCAGAGTTTTCTGGAACTTTCCCCTCGGCTATAAAAGCTGGCACATTTTCGGACCAGGTTGTCTTAGTGATCGCTCCAGTCTAGTGTGTGTTTATAAAGGGGGCGGAGGCGCCTCGTCCATCTTCGAGAGGTCCACCAGCTCAAGGTAATGGCAGATCCTGATTAAAATCTGATAGTATTTCAAAGGTTTCAAATTTTTAGTAATGTAACTTCATTTTCTAAAATTGTAAAATTCAAGCTCTAAATGTAATTTTCAAACAAGCCGAAAGAACTTAACCGAAATCAGGGAATAGAGAGTGAGGTACCCTCTTGTGTTCCATTTCAACTTGATTGTGAGGTGACTATGATTTTGTAACATTTCTGTCTTGTAAATTCTGTAACTTAAACTTTTTTCTCAATCTAGTCACCTCTGTAACGTCAGACCATAAGCCCAATGCATGTAATTTAAATTTCTAGGAGTGCCAGTGTTCGCCTCTTTACCATTTTGGTTTCTGAGCCAGTTTTAACCATCGGCCTGGTAGAATGGGTACTTGTTGCCCCTGATTAACTCCATTTATTTCATGTTAAAGATATCAGACTGTTGAGCAGTTAAGACAGTGGACACTGTTTAATTTTGTTAAATACACATTGTGCCTTTGGTAGGCCTCGAAAGTGTGAATTTTCGTAAACGGATTTTTAAGTGTAAATTCATAGAGCAAGGACGCTCTTTCTAGTAATTGTAAAGGCATTCATGTAACGGTTGAATGGTGCCTTTGGAAGGCTGGAATGGTATAATGTTTGGAGATTAGGTAGGTAAGGGTTATTCTGCCCGAAGGCAGGTCCAGTAGCGTAGCCAGGATCGGCCAATGGGGGGGGGGGGGGTTACAGTTACAAAATTAAGATATAACATAATGAAAGTGCTTGTGCTTGTTCGTGTCTGGTACGCGCATGCATGACTGTCATAAGGATACTGATACAAGAGTGAATTACTGTATGTGATATTCAGATTGCAATACACTACAAAATTCTTACTTTAAAATACAGAACAAGAACAATATGATCGAGGTCAGCAGTTTTATCTCAAACGGTATGTTCAGTTTACAATCTAAAATCTAATTTTCGAGGCTTCCTAGAAAATAAATTTAACACATCTGTTGGTTTTACAACTATGTCTCTGTGAATGTTCAAGGGAGCCAACCCGTTGAGTCGACTTTCACTTGTGGTATTTCTGAGGTAGGTTTTAAGGCGTCTTAATGTTGAAAATGATCTCTCACTGGCTGCAGTGGTGACAGGTAGGGTGGCAAACACTCTCAACAAGCAGTAGATTGCAGGGAGTTTATCTTGATCACATAAAAGAAGTTTATTGTTTACTGTCAGTTTCTATTTATTTTCTTTTTGTGAAAGTTCAATGGGGGGGGGGGTTCTAACCCCCAGTAACCCCCCCCCCTGGCTACGCCCCTGGGCAGGTCCGAACCTCCGCAGAGGTGTTCCAGAGCCGGAGTTTACGTGCGGTAGGGTGGCCAGTTCCTTTCCGCTCCTCCATTCCCTTACCCCCCACCAACAGCGCGTGGCAACCCATCCAACTCCTGACCACGCCCAATGTTGCTTAACTTCGGAGATCTCACAGGATCCGGTGTTTCAACACGGCTACGGCCGTTGGTTTTGGAGATTAGGCACCTAGATATTTTTTGGAGCAAAGATGCTCTTACTAATGGTGTAAAAGCAATTGGCGAATCCGTCTCCTTGACTGTTGATAAGGGAAAAGTTGTGCTCCTGTAAAGTTTGTAATTTGGGAGTTTCAAGCTCATGTTATAAATTATTGTTGGATTTTCTAATTTTGTCACGCAAGATTACGAGCTAGTCCCATTTCAGGTCTATTGTTATTTGCTCAGCAAAGTGTAAATGTTTAACATTTGAAAAAAAAGAAAAGAGTCCGCTTTTGTGGTGTAGTAGTTAGTGTAATTAGCTGCCACCCCCCGGAGGCCCGGGTTCGATTTCCGGCTCTGCCACGAAACTTGAAAATTGGTACGAGGACTGGAACGGGGTCCACTCAGCCTCGGGAGGTCAATTGAGTAGAGGTGGGTTCGATTCCCACCTCAGCCATCCTGAAAATGGTTTTGCGTGGTTTCCCACTTCTCCTCCAGGCAAATGCCAATGCCGCGATGGTACCTAACTTAAGGCCACGGTCGCTTCCTTCCCTCTTCCTTGTCTATCCCTTCCAATTGTTCCATCCCCCACCAAGGCCCCTGTTCAGCATAGCAGGTGAGGCCGCCTGGGCGAGGTACTGGTCATCCTCCCCAGTTGTATACCCCGACCCACTGTCTCACGCTCCAGGACACTGCCCTTGAGGCGGTATAGGTGGTATCCCTAGCTGAGTCCGAGGGAAAAGCCAAGCCTGGAGGGTAAGCAGATTAGGAAAGAAAGAAAGAAAGAAGAGAAGGAAATTAGCTCCAATTTTAAAGTTTTAAATCAATCTTCTGACTGTTTTATATCCACCCATTCATGTATGCACCTTCTTTCACCTCTGTAAACCACGGTATCCCCGTAACAGTAATAATGACAGTTGTTCTTCGTCATCTCTTCCACCACTTTTCCCAACATCTGTGGGGTCGCGGATGGCTGAGGAGGGAATCGAACCCACCTCTACCCAGGTGACCTCCCGAGGCTGAGTGGACACCGTTCCAGCCCTCGTACCACTTTTCAAATGTCGTGGCAGAGCCGGGAATCGAACCAGGGCCTACGGGGGGGTGGCAGCTAATCACACAAGCCACTACACCACAGAGGCGGACTCAAAATTTTCTCCTTTGACTATTTCACTTATCTTGCAGTCCGCCTCTATGGCTAAATGGTTAGCGTGCGAGCCTTTGGTCACAGGAGTCCCGACCTCGATTCCCGGCAGAGTCAGGAATTTTAATCCTCATTGGTTAATTTCGCTGTCACGGGGTCTGGGTGTATGTGTGATATTCATCATCATTTCATCCTCATTACGACACGCAGGTCGCCTACAGGAGTCAAATCAAATGACCTGCACCTGGCGAGCCGAACATGTCCTCGGACACTCCCGGCATTAAAAGCCATACGCCATTTCCACTTCATTTTTACTTATTTTGCACATAATTTGATACCCCTGTTTTTAAACGCTACCGTAGTTTCATTTTTAATTTCATTTTCATTTCGTTTTCTCTCTTGCCATATATATGGTTTAAATATAGGCCCGATGTATTTATTAGAGAAAAGATATTTAACAGGTAATGGATGAACTTACGAGGATTCGAATTGAGAATGGGCAGTAAAAATGTACAAGCCTCCGTGGCACAGGCGGAAGCACGCTGGCCTCTTACCGCTGGATACCGTGGTCCAAATCCTGGTCACTGCATGTGAACTTTGTGCTGGACAAAGCGGAGGCGGGACAGGTTTTTCTCCGGGTACTCTGGATTTCTCTGTCATCTTTCATTCCAGCAACACTCCGCAATATAATTTCATTTCATCTGTCATGCATTAATCATTGTCCCAGAGGAGTGCGACAGGCTTCGGCAGCCGGCACAATTCCAATCCTCGCAGCTAGATGGGGGCTACATTCGTTCCATTCCTGACCCGGCCGAATGACTGGAAACAGGCTGTGGATTTTCATGTTTCATTTTCAGTCAAAATGTAGTCGAAAGAAGGTTAAGTTGCGGGAAAAAGCAGTCAAGACCTAAGAAAATGCTTAAAAAAGGACAAATAAGCCCATAAAACATCGGGATAAGGCAAACAAGGACAACTAAAACCCACCATTTTCAGGCCTACAATGAACCACAATGAACATTTATGTTGCGCTTCGTCTTTTGTACAATCGAGGAAAAAAATAATTTTTCCTCAACTTCCGAGCCCTAGCAAGGACGTACACAGAAGTAAATATACAGTTTAGTTTCAAAGTGCATTATTATATACTGCCACTACATAATGTTCGTAAGTGTTATACTTACAATTATTATTGCAGTGTTGTGCAATTGCATTCCTATATGTCACTCCAGTGCTGTCGTTATCAATGTGAAGAATGATGTCATTCTCAATTCCAACATTCCTGTTCCTTCTTTCTGTAACATACTGCTGTGCAGAGTCAAGTCAAGTTTATCTCGTTCCGCTGTTGCCACTATTACTGTCAATATAGTTTGTAGTTTCGTTCACAAGCCCAGAGCTTGATACCTAATTTTTCTTTCCACACAATTCCGTGTCCTAATATGAGTTGCATTGTAGTTACGCTGTACTCTTGTTTCAGGCTGTTCAGTACGGTGTTAAATAAGTATTTCCTTAGTGGGTACTCACTATCCCCAAGCAGTATTCCTTCACTGATTGTTCCTATTTCAACCTGCGCTCTAATATGAGAGTTTGTGAAAATAGTACTTTCGTGTACCGATCCGGGCCATCTTGCAACTATATCGCGAAATTGAAGGTTAACTTCACTGATTATTTGACAACTGTCAGAAAAACAACCCTTACGGATGCGTATTTCACCTCGATTGCCTCCAAGAGATTGGATTTCCACAGGGGTGCAATCTATCGCGCCCAAAACACTAGGAAAGTGATGCATTCGGTAAAAATCATGAGTAACATGTGTGAGCGTTCTACGACTGCCGGAAATGTCATGTTAGTCTTATAGATGTTATAGCTGCAGACACTTCAGAGACCATTCTACTGACCGTAGCTTTTGATACTGTACCCTTAACGTTTGTCTCCGACTATTATCTGAAACAATCCTGTGGCGTAAAACATTTATGCAGTCAATACCTGCAGTATAGTACAAATGGGCTTGTTTCGATATGTTGCGTATTCTAATCTCTCGCGAATTTCATCAACGACCTTACTGACGACGGTTTTTGACAACCTATACCTCAGATGTTGATTCCCATAGGGAATCTGTAATATTTGTTCCGAATGAGTAAATTTATAATACCAATATAAATGGTCCGTTATTGGACATTATAAATTTTCCAGCCAACTCATTCCCGGTTGCCAGCGTTTCGCCCTCGTGTGCCAGGCTGGGCTCATCAGTTGGTACCTAGCACACCTACCAAGACGCATGGCTAGTGCATACCGTGGAGGCCACTGCGTAGGCCAATTGTAGCCACCGGCAGTGCCAATGCACTATGAGACACTCTGTCTCACTACTAAAAATTGATGCCTGCTTGGCCATCAGATAATACAGATGTTGATTCCCATAGGGAATCTGTAATATTTGTTCCGAATGAGTAAATTTATAATACCAATATAAATGGTCCGTTATTGGACATTATAAATTTTCCAGCCAACTCATTCCCGGTTGCCAGCGTTTCGCCCTCGTGTGCCAGGCTGGGCTCATCAGTTGGTACCTAGCACACCTACCAAGACGCATGGCTAGTGCATACCGTGGAGGCCACTGCGTAGGCCAATTGTAGCCACCGGCAGTGCCAATGCACTATGAGACACTCTGTCTCACTACTAAAAATTGATGCCTGCTTGGCCATCAGATAATACAGATGTTGATTCCCATAGGGAATCTGTAATATTTGTTCCGAATGAGTAAATTTATAATACCAATATAAATGGTCCGTTATTGGACATTATAAATTTTCCAGCCAACTCATTCCCGGTTGCCAGCGTTTCGCCCTCGTGTGCCAGGCTGGGCTCATCAGTTGGTACCTAGCACACCTACCAAGACGCATGGCTAGTGCATACCGTGGAGGCCACTGCGTAGGCCAATTGTAGCCACCGGCAGTGCCAATGCACTATGAGACACTCTGTCTCACTACTAAAAATTGATGCCTGCTTGGCCATCAGATAATACAGATGTTGATTCCCATAGGGAATCTGTAATATTTGTTCCGAATGAGTAAATTTATAATACCAATATAAATGGTCCGTTATTGGACATTATAAATTTTCCAGCCAACTCATTCCCGGTTGCCAGCGTTTCGCCCTCGTGTGCCAGGCTGGGCTCATCAGTTGGTACCTAGCACACCTACCAAGACGCATGGCTAGTGCATACCGTGGAGGCCACTGCGTAGGCCAATTGTAGCCACCGGCAGTGCCAATGCACTATGAGACACTCTGTCTCACTACTAAAAATTGATGCCTGCTTGGCCATCAGATAATACAGATGTTGATTCCCATAGGGAATCTGTAATATTTGTTCCGAATGAGTAAATTTATAATACCAATATAAATGGTCCGTTATTGGACATTATAAATTTTCCAGCCAACTCATTCCCGGTTGCCAGCGTTTCGCCCTCGTGTGCCAGGCTGGGCTCATCAGTTGGTACCTAGCACACCTACCAAGACGCATGGCTAGTGCATACCGTGGAGGCCACTGCGTAGGCCAATTGTAGCCACCGGCAGTGCCAATGCACTATGAGACACTCTGTCTCACTACTAAAAATTGATGCCTGCTTGGCCATCAGATAATACAGATGTTGATTCCCATAGGGAATCTGTAATATTTGTTCCGAATGAGTAAATTTATAATACTAATATAAATGGTCCGTTATTGGACATTATAAATTTTCCAGCCAACTCATTCCCGGTTGCCAGCGTTTCGCCCTCGTGTGCCAGGCTGGGCTCATCAGTTGGTACCTAGCACACCTACCAAGACGCATGGCTAGTGCATACCGTGGAGGCCACTGCGTAGGCCAATTGTAGCCACCGGCAGTGCCAATGCACTATGAGACACTCTGTCTCACTACTAAAAATTGATGCCTGCTTGGCCATCAGATAATACAGATGTTGATTCCCATGGGGAATCTGTAATATTTGTTCCGAATGAGTAAATTTATAATACCAATATAAATGGTCCGTTATTGGACATTATAAATTTTCCAGCCAACTCATTCCCGGTTGCCAGCGTTTCGCCCTCGTGTGCCAGGCTGGGCTCATCAGTTGGTACCTAGCACACCCACCAAGACGCATGGCTAGTGCATACCGTGGAGGCCACTGCGTAGGCTGGCAACCGGGAATGAGTTGGCTGGAAAATTTATAATGTCCAATAACGGACCATTTATATTGGTATTATAAATTTACTCATTCGGAACAAATATTACAGATTCCCTATGGGAATCAACATCTGTATTATCTGATGGCCAAGCAGGCATCAATTTTTAGTAGTGAGACAGAGTGTCTCATAGTGCATTGGCACTGCCGGTGGCTACAATTGGCCTACGCAGTGGCCTCCACGGTATGCACTAGCCATGCGTCTTGGTGGGTGTGCTAGGTACCAACTGATGAGCCCAGCCTGGCACACGAAGGCGAAACGCTGGCAACCGGGAATGAGTTGGCTGGAAAATTTATAATGTCCAATAACGGACCATTTATATTGGTATTATAAATTTACTCATTCGGAACAAATATTACAGATTCCCTATGGGAATCAACATCTGTATTATCTGATGGCCAAGCAGGCATCAATTTTTAGTAGTGAGACAGAGTGTCTCATAGTGCATTGGCACTGCCGGTGGCTACAATTGGCCTACGCAGTGGCCTCCACGGTATGCACTAGCCATGCGTCTTGGTAGGTGTGCTAGGTACCAACTGATGAGCCCAGCCTGGCACACGAGGGCGAAACGCTGGCAACCGGGAATGAGTTGGCTGGAAAATTTATAATGTCCAATAACGGACCATTTATATTGGTATTATAACCTATACCTCTTCAGAAATTGTTCCTCGAATAGATTTTTGAAGGTCGTTCCTTCTATTAGGAACACAATTCAACATATTTAAAAAGGGCAAGTCTGTTCCACACACTGATTCGGTTTTTAGCCTTAAATATCCTTCCAAGGACACGGAAGTTCCGTCAACAGAGGCAACATCAGCATTTCATACAAACGTCACCATTGATCTTACAATTCTATGCACTGCACTTCCAACTTCAAGTTATATTTTTAATATTATCCTAAATTTGTCCTGATTTTTTTTGTTTGATAAAAATCCCGGGTATTTTCTGAAAGAATGCCCTGCATTTGATGATTTTGACATAGTAATATTGGCAACCCGCATCTCGTATCTACTTATTAATTCAACAGCCGTTCATTGTTGATTATGGATGCCCGAACACAATCGTAAATTTTGTAAGTCCAGTTTAGTCAAAGCAGAATTCTAGCTACCGGTCTGCTTAATCAAAACTTCTTCCTGGAGCGTATACTTACCTATTTAGATAGATAATTTACTTATCCTGGCAAAGTTACTGACAGCTGTCCCTGTCTTATACTTAACCAGTATCATCATTAGGTTGATAACTTATCCTGGCAAAGTTACTGACAGCTGTCCCTGTCTTATACTTAACCAGTATCAATTTTTTTTTTGCTAGTTGCTTTACGTCGCACCGACACAGATAGGTCTTATGGCGACGATGGGACAGGAAAGGGCTAGGAGTGGGAAGAAAGCGACCGTGGCCTTGATTAAGGTACAGCCCCAGCATTTGCCTGGTATGAAAATGGGAAACCACGGAAAACCATTTTCAGGACTGCGGACAGTGGGGTTCGAACCTACTATCTCCCGAATACTGGATACTGGCCGCACTTAAACGACTGCAGCTATCGAGCTCGGTGTATCAAAATTAGGTTGATAACTAATTACATATTATTCAAAAGTAACCTATCATAAAAATTAAACTATGTAGAACTATTGAACTACTTGTACATTAAAATTACAAAAGTCAAGGGGAAAGAGCACAATAATACAGAAGAGGAGTAGAGTTTTTAAGAGAGATATACAGGGTGTTAGGTGTATACGTGCAGATATTAAGCTAGTCGGCAAAGAAAAAGACATATCACAATATATGCTATGTGCTTTTTACCTTGTCCTATTAGTTTGCCCATAACTGAGCCAAACATTTCAGGACCTAATGTGTTTTGAACGGCCGTAGCAGGATATGCCGGTTACGTCATTCTGTCCACGCGTAGTGGAAGTACAGTAGCAGAATATAGGGCTTGTTGAACCTGTTTCTTATCGCAGGCCAACGCATGTTGTTGTGCACTTCCCCTAAAGGCTTGGCAAGTAGGAGAGGATGACTCACGTGCCAGCCACTTGCTGTACTTGAAAACCGGTCTAGGGTACTCTGTATGAAATGTACACAGAATCCTTACAGTGACCTAGAAGATACGTACCAGCACATACATGCGAATCAAGTATTGTGTAGGTGTGTGTGATTCATAAGACGTCAATGGCAATACTCAGTGATCCAAGCTGACAAAATGAAAGGAAATAGTTAATAAGTAAATGAAAAATGAGCGCAACATTTCGGTGCTGTTATTGCGACAGGCTACAATGAATTTCGGACAATAGACAATGCGAGTTGTCTATGCTTATTCATAAACTTTTCAGGTCAATGAAATGACGGTGGACACTGAAAGAAAAGGCTGTAAGTATTCAGTCATATTGTTATTAATGAGACAGATTTCAAAAACCGTAGTTGCAACCATGCGTGAACATTGCTCGAAGGAAAAATAGCTACTGTGGATTTTTTTTGCTAGTAGCTTTAAGTCGCACCGACACAGATAGGTCTTATGGCGACGATGGGACAGGAAAGGGCTAGGAGTGGGAAGGAAGCGGCCGTGGCCTTAATTAAGGTACAGCCCCAGCATTTGACTGGTGTGAAAATGGGAAACCACGGAAAACCATCTTCAGGGCCGCCTACAGTGGGGTTCGAATCTGCTATCTCCCGATACTGGATACTATCCGCACTTAAGCGACTGCAGCTATCGAGCTCGGTCTACTGTGGAATTGCCGCCGGGCATTTCTAATAGAAGGCTTATTCTTCTTTTTCCTAATCTGTTTACCCTCCAGGGTAGGTTTACCCTCGGACTCAGCGAGGGATCCCACCTCTACCGCCTCAAGGGCAGTGACCGGGAGCGTGATACATTGGGTCGGGGGATACAACTGGGGAGAATGACCAGTACCTCGCCCAGGCGGCCTCACCTTCTATGCTGAACAGGGGCCTTGCGGGGGAATGGGGAGATTGGAAGGGATAGACAAGGAAGAGGGAAGGAAGCGGCCGTGGCCTTCATGACGTTACAGCCCTAGCATTTGCCTGGTGTGAACATGGCAAACCACGGAAAACCATCTTTAGGGCTGCCAACAGAGGGGTTCGAACCCACTATACCCCACTCATGAGCTGTGGAACATCTCCATTCAATAGGACAAGGCGATTTCCAGCACCGGTTCTAATTAACATCTGGATGGGTGTAGTTGGAGGTCGGTTACATCTTTTTATTAATGTTATCTTGCTCCTGTAGAGGCAGTACGTTACTGGAGCTTTCAGAGGATGTGTCGCTTCGACTACGCCGAACCACGTGGATTTTACACGATGGTGCAGACATTTCCTCAACGGTAGACAGGACGATGTGGAACTATCAATTGGCCAGCCCTTATTCCAGACCTTTTTCCAGTGGATTGTTATGTCTGGCGGGACATGAAACACAAAGTATACTGAACTGAAGTAACCACTTCGGATGACCTCTGTAAACATATTTTTTCGGCACCAGAGGATATTCTGAACAACACAGGTTCCTTGTCTCGAATGCGTCGCAACTGCATTCGGAGAAGTGAAGCCCGCAGAGAAGCCCAGGGTGGTCACTGTGAACAATTGCTACGAGTTTCGCTTTGGTATGTCAGATGTTACGCCATTTCTGCACCGTAATGGCTTGGGAGTACAGTACAGTATCGATATAGTATTTTGAGTCCCGATAGTTCGATATTCTCATAATCCGAGCAGTGAAATTGAAGTACCGGTAACAAAAATTATAAATCGAGAGTTTCAGTGCGCGAGTGACTTGTACGTGCCGAAAGCTGAACACAACACAGGGAAGACGTGCTTGTTAAAACTCTAGACATTGACCTTGAACGCATTTTGGCAGTTCCTCAATTCTACCCTGCATGTGGTTTTGGTTTTTTACGTGTGTTCGAGCAATTTATATTTTGTTTCTTATTCACTACGAGTTAAAACAAAAGGCACGCGCTTTTAAGGGCCGATGACCTTAAAACAGCAATCATCATCATCATCACCATCATCATCATTAACACGTATAAAAATTCAATAAAATGCTTGTGTTATATTCATCACTACTGAAATAGGAAAAAATTCAATCAAATTAGTTATTTCATTCCCAGACCTCGTGGAGGAGTGGGTGGGCCTTCAGCTATGCGTGTAGCTCATGGGCCATGTAGTAAGGAAGTAGAGTTGTGAGGATGAAATAATTCAAGTTGGACGTATGTCTTGTACATACAATAAATTGAATTGAATACGTTAGTAAATATGCTTGTTGTTTAAAGGGGCCTAACATCGAGGTCATCGGCCCTGTTAGTAAATACCTGACCGCGCAGAGAGATAACCGCAGCAACAACACGGACCCCAGAGGAGGTCCGCAGAGCACCCCACCCAGGACAGAGGTCCCCCCAAACACCCCGTTTATTGAGTAAATTTTCATGGTACGATGTTGACATAGTACAATGTTGACATACATACATACATTGGTAAATAAACAAACAAACAGAGAGAAGTGGTTGGCCTTGAACTTGCTGGGCCGATTGAGACGAGTTCTTAGTCCAGTTATGTGAACAAAACAAGCACTGAGGTCATTGACCATGCTACACTCTTAAAGGCTACAGAGCAGATTAAAGGTGATGTATCACAAGGTCAAACTTAAACATGTAACAGAACGTAAGATGTAATTGTGACACATGAGAAACGAAACGCAATCCGGGCTGGGAAAACAAACACAGATCTTGCAACACTGTCTTGAAGCACAGACAGAAACATAGATGTACACTGACACACGACACAAAAGGTGAATTAAAGACGGAAAATGTATTGTGTCAAGTGAAGCTAAAGAGAAGTTATAAATAAACGAAATAAACTAAATCTAAATAATAAAAATAACAATAATAATATAAAAATAACAATAATATTAATAACAAAATATCAAATATGAATAACAAGTATACGACTTAAAAAGGAGAGTAAAAAGAGGAATAAGACGAAAATATGAACAGGTGAATAATAATAATAATAATAATAATCAGACGAGGAAAAGAGTAATAAGAAGTAGTTCAATATGAGTAGTAGCAATAATAATAAGACTGAATAATAATAATAACAATAATAACAATAATAATAATAATAATAATAATAATAATAATAATAATAATAATAATAATACCGGTAATGTTATTTGCTTTACGTCCCACTAACTACTCGTACTGTTTTTGGAGGCGCTGTAATTTAGTCCCACAGGAGTTCTTTTTACGTGCCAGTAAATCTACCGACACCTTCGAATACCACCGGATTGACCCAAGATCGAGCCTGCTAAGTTGGAACCAAGAAACCAGTGCTTTAACCGTCTGAGCAACTCAGACTGGCCACTTTTATTTTGATAAATTTATTAAGCATTGCAAAGGAAGCAGTATGTTCTACTTTATTTTACCATTACACACATGCTTTTCGATTGTAAGCACGAAATAATAATGTAATTTTTTACGTCCTAATAATTACTTTGACGGATTTTGGAGACGCCGAGGCGCCGGAATGTTGTACCGCAGGACTTTTTTAATGCAAGTAAATCTACAGACACGAAACTGGCGTATTTCAGCACCTTCAAATACCCCCGAATTGAGCCTCCATCGAACCTGCCAAGATGGGATCAGAATACCAGCGAACTATCGTCCGAGGTACTCAGCCCGGCATTAGAGCTTGGAATACGTTGGTCGTGTGGTTAGGGGCGCGAAATTGTGAACTTTCATGGGGGAGATACTGGGTTCGAACTCCACTGTCGACAGCCCTGAAGATGGTTCTCCGTGGTTTCCCATTTTCACATCAGGAAAATGCTGGAGCTGAACCTTTATTAAGGCCACGAACGCTTCCTTCTCACTTCTACACCTTTTCTGTCCCATCGTCACCATAAGACCTATCTGTGTCGGTGCGACGTAAAGCCAATTTTGAAAATCATCATATTTAGGACATTATACAACTGTCGAGATCCATAGTTATAAACGATGAGAAGTATTTTCTGGGCAGACATTATTGGCGAGTAGTCAATAATAATAATAATAATAATAATAATAATAATAATAATAATAATAATAATAATAATAATAATAATGGTATTTGCGTTACGTTTACGGTTTTCGGAGACGATGAGGTCTCGCAGGGGTTCTATTTACGTGTCACTAAATCTACCGGCACGAGTGTGACGTATTTGAGCACATTCAAATACCACCGGACTGGGCCAGGTTCGAACCTGCGAGGTTGGAGTAAAAAGGCCACCACCTCAACCGTCTGAGCCATACAGCCCGGCAGGAAGCACGAAATGTAGGTACGTACACCGGTAGCAGCCTTCAGCTGTTATCGTAGTTCAGTTGCTCGTAAACATAAAACCAGTTTGGCAAGTATATTACGTAACATCTCGTTACAGTAGTACATTTGCTCTGAAACATAAACAGAAACCGGTTTGGCACGGGTGGCGCGTGACTTGCCTGTTATCAACGGAAAGCTATTCATTCACAGAACAAAGCATACTACCTATTCTAAAAACATCGTACCCCTTTGCTTTCGAAAATAACTTCCGCTGATTACTAAAAGTTTGATATGTGGTGGTTCGTCACATCGTTCTCTATTGCTACAAGAAATATCTGCACGTATACACCTAACACCCTGTATATATTGAACCGTACTGTTCATGGGCCAAGAGTATTGATTTTAGTATTAGATATTGAGATTATATAAGACCACCCACGAAGTCATTGTCTTAGAGTATTTTTCATAAATGAGTCCAGAAGAAGCGTTCTTATGTGAAGTGAGCTAGAGCGTCATTATGAGAAATCTCCAGAACCTCATTAAAGGGAGTTATGTCCCAAGCCAAGCCTCTTAATGAAGACTGGGGACGCTTCCTAGATCCCGGCAAAACCTACATTAGGAGGGAAGAAAGAATTAAATTAATATCTTTGGTTACGGAAGAGTTGCATTGGATTTGAGACAAAAATTGCAACCTGCATAATTTCTGCTTAATTTTGATATGCATTAGGGCTGCAATCATAAATGCATTCGTTAAATAGAGCACTGGAAGTACTTTGTGCGGGAAAACTTCGAGTCGCGGGCGCGCGTATCTTGCACGCGATCAAGCGGCGTGGTGACGCTAAACTGGATTATATAAATAAGGCCGCCTGGCATATCAGTCTCATTCTTTGACCAGAAGGCGGCTTGAACGAGTCGTCATACTGCGTGTTGGTACTGAGAACAACGCTTTGTCTTCGAGCTGCACATACTACTAGTACTACTGTAACTACGTTGAAGTAAGTAATCAACTTGAATATTCAGCTGAACTCTTGATTTTACCTGTGAGGATATGCTATGGGGAGATGAGGTATTGCCTGTAAGAGACTGATGAACTAGTAGCTTCATATTTCTTTGAGGTCAAGGTATAACTGACGAAAGGCTAGAATTAATATTGGCTCAGGATAGTAATTCAAGAACTACATGTTGTCCGAGTGAAGGGATGAAATAACAGTGACTAAGAGTAGTGAAGAAACTATTGTGTACCAGGTTTAAAATTCTGAACAAGACTTGGTCAATGTAACGTGTGAGACACGATAGTAGTGGAAACAGGCATCGAGTTTGGACAGTCTGTAATGAATGAATTTGTTTACAGTTACCCTAGCATCAAGTCAGAACGAGTTTTGACACCATCATTGCGAGGAAGCCACAACCAGGAGCTGAAGCCAACACGACAACGGGCATCGATCCAGGAACGTTGGGAGCACCTGATCAGCGCGACGTCGAAGGGGACATCTTTCAACTATCGAAGGAGCTGTACGAAGGAGTCACGCAGGAAAGAATGTCTCCAAGTGGTCAACAGTATCTAATGCAAGCGCCGCAGTCTGCCATGATGTGGTAAATTCAGTGGTCCACAGGGAGGGCCGCTCCGTCGTGTCATCAATAACATAAGGTCAGAGCTTTCCAATTCTGTTTTGTCCCCTTCAAAATTGGCAAAATTATTTATTGGAAAGCATTTATTTCTACTGTATGTTAAAATATTATTTATGAACCAGGAAGGGAGTTTTAACACGTCGAGTTGACTGAGCGAGATATGCCAGGTGGTTGGGAATTCCACTCAAGGCCAGGCGAGGGGAGAACGCAGAGACAGCTAGCCAAATAACCTTGGAATCAGCCGTGAATGACACGTGACCAGGCTGAATGTGTGTCAAGTGCTCGATCGATAATTGTGAAGGTGCATGACGTCTGACTATGGCAGCCAATCAAGCGATTAATTTGGTGCTAAGTTAATAAATTAACCAATCGCTTATGAGGAAAAGACGCACCCCTGTCTTAAGACAGTGAATAATGGATTTTCCTAGGGAAAATTTACACAGAAATTTCTACCTCTGAACACGTCTTGTGGAGGATTACTCTAGCTTCAACAACGGACGGAAGAAGACGTATTTCGCTTACTGAGAAGAATTACTCGAGCTTCGACTACGGGCAGAAGAAGACGCACTTCGCTTGCCAGGGAACTTCGTCATTCAGAGCCTACAACTGGTTACAACTGCAGTTCAGATGTTTGCGGATTCCATCTATAATTCAGCAGACTCTAAAAGTTAAGTTTCCTTGTCATCTTATCAGACATCGGTGTGAGTTTTGGACCTTGTCTTAGACGTGATTTTTAGTTTCAGCTTCACAAGATTTCCACTGAAGAGGTCACCGGTTCGAGTCCGAGGCAGAATGTCAGTCTTCTTTCTTCGTGAACGGTGTGATTTCCAGCGCGCCAGCATGTCTCCAATGCACGAGTAAAATGTAAGGCAGTCCAGACGGGCGTGACGAGGATCGATGGTGCGTAAGGTGATAATGCACTAGGTCATCAGCCCGAGTTCTACAACCGACAGTCACCACCAAGTAATATTTAAACTTTGTTATTCTTTCTTTCCTTTTGTAAAGTAATTGTAATGACATAGCCTCTACTTATTTGTTTAGACATTTTCTATTAGTTAGAATTTTTCCATCTCTTCTTTCTTGGTGATGGTAGATTGAGGATGAGTGAGTATTTGAACCTATTAGTTTGTTTGAGTGGATGTCTTCGAGAAGTGTTTCAACTGTCCCGAGTTCGTCGTGGCAGGAGAAATAAGTGTAAATTGACCCCAACGTTAAACTTGGCCTATTTGAATATTTTTTTGACTTTTAATGAGATCAAATGGGACAGAAATTCCGTGGATTCTATCATGTCAGAGTTCATTCTTCAATTATGCGACATATGGTTGAGTTTTGTGTGCAATAGAGTCATCTGAAATATTATTGTGTAGTAGCTTCCGCACGTATGATCTTGCGCGGCCAGTAATAATAATAATAATAATAATAATAATAATAATAATAATATTAAAAATAATTTAACTAAATTACCGCGTAAAAGAACACCTAAGGTCATGAGCATAATATTAGTTATTATTGAAAATGGTTGATGTGCGCTCATTATTGTAATTTAGGCCTGGGAAATGGCAGTATCTGACCGATACAATTTGTTATATATTTGCTGTGCTGTGATGATTAGTTGATTGATTGATGGATATTATTGAATTTAGCAGTCGAGCTGCGCATCCATTAATGAGTCAATGATGGAATAAATATGTTACTTGATGTAATGTGTTCGTTATGAGTGCAGATTAATCGAGAATCACAATTATAGTGGGGAAGTAAAAATAAATGTCGTAGCTCATGAACCGCGTGCGCGGAATGTTTATTCTGGCCTATGTTTAAGCGATTTATCGATGATTTTTTGGATGATTTTGTGTTCGTAAATTTTCTCTAAACGTTGTCGTATAACTGTGTTCTATAATTAAGTGATAATCCTTGCTCTGTCACATTTCCCAGTTGATGAGAGGAGGTCACCACGATAGTGTCATCGTGAGAATAATTTTCCTAACTTTGTCTAAACATAAAAATTAATAATCAAGGGCTAGCGTTCGTGTAAATATGTATATAATATTTCCGTGTATCTTTGTGTGAGTGTAGTATGTGTGATTTGACTGTGTTTTGCTTAATGTAAGTTTATAATCCATATTTGTGATGATGCTCTTCATTATTTTGTGGAATTTTCGGCCTAATTTACGCCAACTTTAGTGGTTCACCATTTGAATGAATTCAAACCTTTAGTAAATTTTATTCGTTTTTAAGGAGGAATAGGATCTTATTTAACAAATACACATGAATAAGTATAGGCCATGTCAGTGGATTGAACTCACAAAGTCGAAAATTGTAAGAATAATTTAATTAATTGTTTCGAGTAACGGATAAATGTAAATTGACATGAGGTCAAGTTCCGAGCTATTGTGTGAGAAGCAAATACTAAATAATTATAAAGTTGAGTTTATTTATTAATTTAAAGGTCGAGGAAGACGACTTAACTATAATTTTATAAGAGAAAATTTTTATTTAATTTTCAAAGAGAAATGAAAATGATCATTTTCAAATTTGTTTAAAATCAAATCCACGAAGGAAGGAAGTTTATTTTCAAATTATTAAATTATTAAAGAGAGAGATCATCTCAAATTTATCATTATTAATTATTTAATTAATTTTTCATTAAAAATATGAATATTATATTTGCAGATACAGGCATTTCCTGTTTCGTTTACCGATGAAGTATCTATGTGACTACGACATAAAAGAAGACAATCATATAAACAGAATACCTAGATTTTGTTAATTATTGTATAATTTATGAAGAGCAATAGTTGTAATAAATGTCTAAAACCTATTTAGCTTTCTCTCATTTGCCACTAGTTCATCATCTATCCCTGCACTTTAAAATTTTCGCACAGCCGATAAGCGAACGATCTACACCCTGGAGATCTTCGCTCACCGGCCGAGCTGAGCCCGGCATGACGGGTGCAGGTATAGATTTGGCGGCCAACGTGTTAAGGCCCGATTTATTGGCTGTACCAATAAAGAACTCGATCTTGTAGTCCAGAATTTGGATGCAAACAAGATGCAGTGGCAAATTAAAAATTTTCAGGTTTATTTTGTGACATTTATTAGCCCAAATTTTTGTGGCGAACTACGCTCATGTTAAAGGTTAGGAAGGGCCTTGGTGCTATATTATAAACAAAATCTGGATGATATTTTCAAAATTAACCTTTTGCGGCAGATTTCCGCATAGTTTGGACGTAAATTATAAGATATTATTTTATGCGATAATAATCTTCTTTTATGACTGTGAATTCAATCCACACGTGACTGTCGATCGGAACTCGGGTATTAGACCATCGAACCTGGTCCGTCCAATGTCTGAACTGCTAGTTGTCTTAAATTAGAATGGGTACTGTTACTATGGAGGATCTTCGTAGGCTCCTAGAGGTAGTGACTGCGGACTTGAAGGACAGTTTAAACGAAAACAATAACTTATTGAAACAGGAGTTAGCTGAAAATAATAACTTATTGAAACAGGAATTAAATGAAAACAATAACTTACTGAAACAGGAGTTAAAACGTGAGATTAGTGAGAACAGTGAACTGTTGAAACGTGAGATTAGTGAGAATGTGAATGCTCAGTTAGGACTTAAGCTAACGGAGAATAATGCTCAACTTGAACGCAAATTAACCGAAAATAACACTCAGTTGGAACTTACACTAACAGGAAAATTAAATGCAGGACAGGACAAACTCAAACAAGATCTTAAGGGTGCCCTAGAGGAAATTCAAGCTAGGACGGATGAAAACTTAGGGAAACTGCACATGGACGTTAAATTATTTAACGGAAAACTAGCGTCAGTCCAGAGTGAATTGGTGTCCGTTAAGCAAAATTTTTCTAACCTGAAAGGGGAAATCCAGGCCGGAATCGATAGCTCCATGTCAGCTATGTCAAATGAGTTTAGCGAAAGGCTAGCCAAAGTACAGACGGGAATACTGCATGGACTAGATCAATACAAGGACGAAGTAAAAGAAAATTTCAGGACCATTGAAGAGAAAATTAGTGACAATGCCGAGGACTCGTCTGCAACTAAAACCGCATGGGGCAGGAAGTTCACCGAAATCTATGAAACGGTAAAACAGGTGGAGAAGGGCGTAATAGCCGAGATTAAGGTAGCCCAAGTCACTAATTCGGAGCGACTCGAATACTTTTATGAGACAATCGAGGAAACCCAGCAGAGTCTTGAAACAATAAAAACATCCGTGGACAAGGAGATAAGTGAAGTTAGAGCTAGCTCGGAAGTCTACAAACAGGAATTACAGGGTGAAATACAGGAGCTTACCAAGGAGCTGAAGCTACTCAAGTTACAAGGAGAGAGTAATAATATTGTAGCTAATTCTTTAATAGAACGGCAGGGACAACTGGAGAAACGAGTATCTGGGGAAGTTCAATTTTCAACTCCCAAGACCGATGAAAGGGTAATTCTAAACGTTCCCGTAAACACCACCAACCCATTTTTAGAGCCTGTTAGAGGGGAAACAAGTCAACTGAACACTTCTGGTCAAACCCAAATCGTAAATATAATACGATTGCATGAGGACCACCCAAAGAAATTCAATAATGTAAAAGGAATAACCCCCAAGAGTTTTATTAACGAATTGCAGGAGTTCTTCCGAGACAATAAAATCCCTGTGGAACGTCAGCTACGAGTAACCGAGAGATACCTGGAAAACTCGGTGTTGACGTGGTTCACAGCCTTCCGATACTCGTTTGACGATTTTGAAGGCTTTAAAAGGGCATTTTTAGAGAAGTACTGGAACTCAGATATTCAGGACCAACTTAAGACAGAACTGTACGCTAAGAAATATGCTCAGTCTACACCCACGCGCTTCTCAGAATTTTTTTCAAGTCAATTACGCAAATTGCGTGAGCTTGACGCACCACCTACAGAAACTGAATTAATAAAGGTCATCGTAAGACAACTGCCTGCGGATATCCAAAGAATTATGATAGCCTCGAACGTCCAGACGGCAATTCAGGCAGAGGCTATTCTCAGACAGTTAGATATGACATCTAGGGAACCGTCTCGGCGAAGTACAAACCCAGAGCAACAGGTGTTCCATGCAACTGTCAATCGATCAGACGACAGGAACCTTACCAGCCAAGGGAGAAACCGGAGTCGCGAAAGTGAAGAAAGACCGCCCAGGGATCGTTCTCCAAGACCAGGCTATAGGAACGAAAGAGAATGGAATTACTACCGGCGGAACAATCGGAGAAGGCCGTATGAAAATAATAGAGATCGCTGGAGAAGAGAACCCAACGACCACAGACTCGAAACCCGGAAGAGGAACTGGAGGCAAGAAGAGCGGGAAAAATATCTCCGCGAGTTACAACAATCCAACCAAGAACGACGCAAATGGCACCGTGCTATCCACGACCAAGACGTCAATCCTGACATGGTCGGCGCCGAGAGCCTAGAATATCAGAGAGCTAAAGAAAAGGAGGAAAGGGAACGTCCTGAAAGAGAAGAACAGAGTCAGGGCGCTATTAAAAAAAAAACAATCCCTGAACTAACGGGAGATAGCCGGAATTCTAGCCCTTGTATTGACAATAAGACACGAGAATGGATAATAGTGCAGATTGATTCTTGGATGACAAAGTCGGAGGATTTACTAGAAGAAAATATGGATTCAAGTAGAATTTGTACGAGGACATTGCCAATAATTTTAGCCCGAGTGTGTGGTGTTAGAGTAAAATGTTTGGTCGACACAGGGTCCACCATCAGTGTCATCTCCAATTCGTTTCTAAATGACTTGAACGAAAGATATAACATTCCGATTATTCCAGTGTCTCATGTAAAAATAAAGGGAATTATCCCGGATAAAACTGTAGCATGTAGACAACAAACTTTACTGGATGTTGAAATTGGGAATTCAAAATTTCAAAATATTTTCCTGGCCATGTCAAATATAAAATTCAATATCATCCTTGGGGTGGATTTCTTAACTACTTATCAGGCCAACATCGATCTTAATTTAAATCAGATACTATTCCGGTCAGATGAAACAATTGAAACAGTCATGGTTAACCCATCAGAAATAGCTGATCAGAGTGTGTTCCAAATTAGCAACGCCTATGCACCGTGGGAATCTGAAGACCAGGAGGCCACAGAAGAAGTTCACCAGGCCCTGGACAACGTAATAGAAGAGGGCGATAGTACAACACACCCGTACGATCTTATAAACTCCAAGGCTGAACAAGCATTAGGAACAGAGAAAGAGAGAGGCCAGCTCCGTAAATAATGCCCAAGTCAACACTATAATGGAAGAAGAAACGTCATGGGATACAAGTGAGGACGCAGTGTACCACCATGCATCGACCCAAGTCAACCTGCAAGAAGAAACCTGTGAGGAATGTCAAGCAATGCAGAACACTATAATAAATCAACTTCGACTACTGGGCGCAGCGCTAGAAGCGGACAACAGGAGGCTACGTGCCGGAACAAGAGCTGAAAATATGGCTTAGAAGTGTGACACATGTTTACCACTCAAATTTTTCAGGGAACATGTTAAGGGTCTATTTCCAGCATTAATGATTTCATCTTCCGACTAAATCATTAACCAACCAAGGGAGATGATGTCCCCTTCAAAATTGGCAAAATTATTTATTGGAAAGCATTTATTTCTACTGTATGTTAAAATATTATTTATGAACCAGGAAGGGAGTTTTAACACGTCGAGTTGACTGAGCGAGATATGCCAGGTGGTTGGGAATTCCACTCAAGGCCAGGCGAGGGGAGAACGCAGAGACAGCTAGCCAAATAACCTTGGAATCAGCCGTGAATGACACGTGACCAGGCTGAATGTGTGTCAAGTGCTCGATCGATAATTGTGAAGGTGCATGACGTCTGACTATGGCAGCCAATCAAGCGATTAATTTGGTGCTAAGTTAATAAATTAACCAATCGCTTATGAGGAAAAGACGCACCCCTGTCTTAAGACAGTGAATAATGGATTTTCCTAGGGAAAATTTACACAGAAATTTCTACCTCTGAACACGTCTTGTGGAGGATTACTCTAGCTTCAACAACGGACGGAAGAAGACGTATTTCGCTTACTGAGAAGAATTACTCGAGCTTCGACTACGGGCAGAAGAAGACGCACTTCGCTTGCCAGGGAACTTCGTCATTCAGAGCCTACAACTGGTTACAACTGCAGTTCAGATGTTTGCGGATTCCATCTATAATTCAGCAGACTCTAAAAGTTAAGTTTCCTTGTCATCTTATCAGACATCGGTGTGAGTTTTGGACCTTGTCTTAGACGTGATTTTTAGTTTCAGCTTCACAAGATTTCCACTGAAGAGGTCACCGGTTCGAGTCCGAGGCAGAATGTCAGTCTTCTTTCTTCGTGAACGGTGTGATTTCCAGCGCGCCAGCATGTCTCCAATGCACGAGTAAAACGTAAGGCAGTCCAGACGGGCGTGACGAGGATCGATGGTGCGTAAGGTGATAATGCACTAGGTCATCAGCCCGAGTTCTACAACCGACAGTCACCACCAAGTAATATTTAAACTTTGTTATTCTTTCTTTCCTTTTGTAAAGTAATTGTAATGACATAGCCTCTACTTATTTGTTTAGACATTTTCTATTAGTTAGAATTTTTCCATCTCTTCTTTCTTGGTGATGGTAGATTGAGGATGAGTGAGTATTTGAACCTATTAGTTTGTTTGAGTGGATGTCTTCGAGAAGTGTTTCAACTGTCCCGAGTTCGTCGTGGCAGGAGAAATAAGTGTAAATTGACCCCAACGTTAAACTTGGCCTATTTGAATATTTTTTTGACTTTTAATGAGATCAAATGGGACAGAAATTCCGTGGATTCTATCATGTCAGAGTTCATTCTTCAATTATGCGACATATGGTTGAGTTTTGTGTGCAATAGAGTCATCTGAAATATTATTGTGTAGTAGCTTCCGCACGTATGATCTTGCGCGGCCAGTAATAATAATAATAATAATAATAATAATAATAATAATAATATTAAAAATAATTTAACTAAATTACCGCGTAAAAGAACACCTAAGGTCATGAGCATAATATTAGTTATTATTGAAAATGGTTGATGTGCGCTCATTATTGTAATTTAGGCCTGGGAAATGGCAGTATCTGACCGATACAATTTGTTATATATTTGCTGTGCTGTGATGATTAGTTGATTGATTGATGGATATTATTGAATTTAGCAGTCGAGCTGCGCATCCATTAATGAGTCAATGATGGAATAAATATGTTACTTGATGTAATGTGTTCGTTATGAGTGCAGATTAATCGAGAATCACAATTATAGTGGGGAAGTAAAAATAAATGTCGTAGCTCATGAACCGCGTGCGCGGAATGTTTATTCTGGCCTATGTTTAAGCGATTTATCGATGATTTTTTGGATGATTTTGTGTTCGTAAATTTTCTCTAAACGTTGTCGTATAACTGTGTTCTATAATTAAGTGATAATCCTTGCTCTGTCACATTTCCCAGTTGATGAGAGGAGGTCACCACGATAGTGTCATCGTGAGAATAATTTTCCTAACTTTGTCTAAACATAAAAATTAATAATCAAGGGCTAGCGTTCGTGTAAATATGTATATAATATTTCCGTGTATCTTTGTGTGAGTGTAGTATGTGTGATTTGACTGTGTTTTGCTTAATGTAAGTTTATAATCCATATTTGTGATGATGCTCTTCATTATTTTGTGGAATTTTCGGCCTAATTTACGCCAACTTTAGTGGTTCACCATTTGAATGAATTCAAACCTTTAGTAAATTTTATTCGTTTTTAAGGAGGAATAGGATCTTATTTAACAAATACACATGAATAAGTATAGGCCATGTCAGTGGATTGAACTCACAAAGTCGAAAATTGTAAGAATAATTTAATTAATTGTTTCGAGTAACGGATAAATGTAAATTGACATGAGGTCAAGTTCCGAGCTATTGTGTGAGAAGCAAATACTAAATAATTATAAAGTTGAGTTTATTTATTAATTTAAAGGTCGAGGAAGACGACTTAACTATAATTTTATAAGAGAAAATTTTTATTTAATTTTCAAAGAGAAATGAAAATGATCATTTTCAAATTTGTTTAAAATCAAATCCACGAAGGAAGGAAGTTTATTTTCAAATTATTAAATTATTAAAGAGAGAGATCATCTCAAATTTATCATTATTAATTATTTAATTAATTTTTCATTAAAAATATGAATATTATATTTGCAGATACAGGCATTTCCTGTTTCGTTTACCGATGAAGTATCTATGTGACTACGACATAAAAGAAGACAATCATATAAACAGAATACCTAGATTTTGTTAATTATTGTATAATTTATGAAGAGCAATAGTTGTAATAAATGTCTAAAACCTATTTAGCTTTCTCTCATTTGCCACTAGTTCATCATCTATCCCTGCACTTTAAAATTTTCGCACAGCCGATAAGCGAACGATCTACACCCTGGAGATCTTCGCTCACCGGCCGAGCTGAGCCCGGCATGACGGGTGCAGTTTCAAGCATGTCATTTAAATTTAGATAGGAATCGGGAGGCCGTCAGTCAACAGATTAATTAGGGTAGGAATATTTCTTGGTAATAATGAGCTAGGCCTCAAGCTCGAACCCCGTACATTAGGGTAGATGATTGTTTGTAGATTCCTTGTTGGTGTGTTTATTTTTCCTTTGATAGTATTATATTAGCGTACGTGTTATCTTTATGGGTCAGGTCGAACTCCTTTGGTCATAGTAGGTTAGTCTAACAGGCAGGCACTTTTTATTGGGTCGCGTTCAGGCATTTGTCTCTGCAGACGTAGACGTGTATAGTTGTGACCAGGATGTAACCCGTAATTCACCTAGCTTCACTGATAGAGCGAGCGAGTCCGAATATGTGAGAGATATGAGCATTAAGCATATAGCCAACTGTATGTATTGATATGAGAAAGCCCCGCACAGTTAAAGAGTGTATTTGATGTATTGGAGATGCCTATTATGGCCATGTGACTATCGATTAGTGATTTGTGTTTTTGTAGCACCAATGTTGAGCCCATGAGAGGCGGAAGTAAGATTTGTGATATTGCGGGTGATATTGAGATGAGGGCGGATAGCCCAGGTATATTTAAAAGAGGGCTTTTAGCAGCAGATTACGTGAGGTAGTAGTAGTAGTATTTATTTATGAACAAACAGGCTTTCCGCCCCATTACATGTTCACAAAGCAATAAGACACAATATTAATAATTATAATAAAAAAAAATAATAATAATAAAAATAATAATAAAATAATGATAATAATAATATAATACATAAAAATAAAATAATGATAATAGAGATAATAGGAATAATTAATAACAAAAATGATAACAATTCTGTAGCAGTCCTCGGCTCGAGGATCCAGCAAACTCATCACTTCTCCTTATGCCTACAGCAACTTTCGTCACATTCCTTTTCCCTGACCTACTCCCGATCAATACCAAAACATCGACAGTCAGCACTTACATTCTAACCAGCCATAACACAAACAAAAGTCCTCCACGTTCACAACAATAAATAACACAATCCTAACCCAGCAGAAAATCATAATAACTTACAATCAAATTTCAACACTGGTCTCCCTCCACACTTACCTTAAATACCACTTTTATTTCAATGCATTACTACCTCTCATGTTGCAACTTGACCATTATTTAGCCATGCTTGATCTCATTTTAAAACCCAAGCCATGCTCAGCATTACATTTGCTATCGCAACCACCACTCATTCCGTGTCCTTGTGGATTCAGCACATACGTCATCTTCATTGTCCTCTAACTTACTCTCTGTCCAAACCATAACAACCAACATTCCGCAATTGCCCTTCAATCCATCATACACTACATTTACCAACCCGCACTTAATACAATCATCTCTCCAACTCCAAAAGTTTCAGCAATAAATTAAACCATCTCATTACCAAACCATCTTCGCCTATACCAACACTTCTCCCACACCACATTTTTTTTTTTTTCGATAAATCTAAACTAATTCAGCAATAAATAAACCATCTACATACCAACTCCCGGATTCAGATACCACCTCTTATCCACAATTTCCATTCCAGATCCACCTCATATACCTTCCACAATACACCACTAAATCTAAATTTACAACATCTCAGATTTACAAAATAACACCGCTTAACACCGCTTCTCACCATATTTCGACCATAGTCCTCAATAACTGCGACCATTTTATACCACCACTTCTCCAACACCTCATTTCAGCAATATGACACATCTTACCTTAATCGTATCTAGATACCAGGCCATCTTCACCTTAAAATACCAAACACTCATATACCATCTCTTCACCAACACCACATTCCAATCTCTACCATCCAAAACTCTTGTCCCTCTTAACACTCACTTAGTTAGCATTAAATAAACCTCCTACCCAACCAAAAGCTAATACAGCTACCCTTCAATACCAACACATCGCTTCATATACCACCTCTCAATCTCATACCACACTATCATGCTATCCTCTCTCTTATATACATCAACAATAAATATACCACTTCACTATTGTCACATTTCGGCCTTCACAAATAATTACCATCATAACCTAATAAATTTACAGTGAATAACAATTACTGACATATCGTAAGACTTACCAATCAGCGTCAACTCCAAATATCACAATAAATATATCACTTCACCCTTACCACGTCTCAGCCTTCACAAATTATTTACCATATTTCAGTCTTCACAAATAGTTACCATCCTAGCCTAATAAAATTACAATGAATAACAATTACTGACATATCATAAAACAAACAGACCATGCCATCGTGTCCTCTTACCCAACTCCCCTAACTAAATACTCAGTCCCTATATACACTAAACCATTAAAATTTTAACCTACTATCTCCTTCCCTTATACAGATAACTATTCTACCCCCCTATTCCCCTGCCCACCCTCTAACTCACTCTCCTTCATTTTACTCTCGCAGGCCTTTTTTGTCGCACAAAAATACCTGTTCAATTCACCCCCTTTTTCCCATTGTTTAAGAATCCATCTCAGTATTGCGTTCTCATCCCCTCTCCCCAGTACTTCCCGATTCTCGGCACTCAATAATCTATGTCTTAACCCCCTCGTTCCCTCACAGTCTCTTAGCAAGTGAAACTCATCATTCACATCTCCACAAAGTACACACCTTGTCTTATCCCTGCCCTGTAACCAGCCCTTATTCCTTGGCAGACCTAAAAGCCACCACATCATCCCATATCGATTTGACCTATCAACGTATCTAATATTCAACCCTGCTATCTCCTCTATTTTCGTCAAAACAATCAGCGAATTTCTTAGTCTGCTTTCCCCCAATAATTTCTGCCTATGGATATCCCTAATTCTCCTTTCTAGTATTTTCATCCCTCTCACTTCTGTCTTTGACCAAACCTCCCCCCACAGGTGCCCTAATCCTATCCTCTCTAAATATCCTTTTATTTTTTCTAACCATCCCCCCTTATACATGCTCTTAAATTGCTGTACATATGCAGCCTGTAAAACTCTCCCACCTTCCTGTCTTTTTAAATTCATCCAATATCTAACTATTCTTTTCACACCCTCTGATTCCAAATCCTCCCCACACATTAATTCCGCCCCTACGTTTGCTGTACACCTCGGTAAGCCCATCACTAACTTAGCAAAACTACTAACAATCTTTCTTAGTTCCTCTCTTTTTTCATCCAGCCCCCAAACTTCTGCTCCGTATAATACCCTCCCCACTATTACCGACCTGAACACGAGTCTCAGTGTTTTATAACTGATCCCCGGGAACTTGAGTAGCAAATTTCTGACTGAGGCTAAGGCTGCCAAGCCTCTATATTTCATTCTTTTGATCTGGTCACTCCAAGTTCCTTTATCATTAAAAATAACTCCTAGATATTCCAGCTTCCTTACCTGTTCCAATCTTTCTCCCTGTATTACCCAATTCCCTTCCATCTTTCTTCTTTTGTTCACCTGTACTATCAATATTTTAGACTTATTTCCATTAATTTTCAATCCCCATTTCCTCGCAAATAGCATCACTGACTCTAAGGCCCTATTCATCGCCCCTGAAGTTAACGTCATCAATAACACATCATCCGCAAATATCAGTCCTGGCACTTCCAAACCATTAATTACCGGTACAGCCCAATTTCCTGCCCCAAACCCCTCTAAAATATCGTTTATAAATAAAATAAACAGTATGGGCGATAACTTGCAACCTTGTTTTAAACCCACCTTGGACTCCAATGGTCCACTCATTCTCTCTTCTCCCAATTTTACACAAAACCTGACGTCCCTGTATATTCCTTCCACTGCCCTCAACATCTTCTCCGAAATCCCTAGCCTACATAATTTCTCTCGTAGGGCCTCTCTATTTACCTTATCAAAAGCTTTCTCAAAATCTATTGCTGCTACATAAACCGTACTTCTATTCATATTCTTATACTTTTCTAAAATAGTCTTTACTATCATTATATTATCCACTGTTCTTTTCTTTTTCCTAAATCCCCCTTGGTAATCTGTCAAAATTCCATTTTCTTCCGCCCACCCACTTATTCTGTTCGCTAGCACCCCCGTATATATTTTACTCAGAGAATCCAACAGAGATATACCCCTATAACTGTTCACATCGTTCCTACTACCCTTTCCCTTGTATATAGGGCATATAATTCCTGTTTCCCATTCCCTAGGGTAATTTCCTCCCTCGAATATCCTATTGAATAGTTTCACCATGCCCTCTATCATTATCTCATTTTTACTAATTTCCTTCCAAAACTTATTATTTATACCATTACACCCCCCGGCCGACTTCGCTCTGGCTCTACTTATCACTCCCCGGATTTCCTCTCTTGTGATTTCTTTATCCAAGTCATAAATTGCCACTCCCCTATTACTCCAAATTACTTCTTCTCCCGACCCTCTCCATCTATCACCCCCCTTTTTTCCTAGTAATTCCTCGAAGTGCCTGACCCATTGCACTTCCTCAATACTCGTTCTCTCCATTTTCCTTCCACCCTTAATAATTCTATTAATCTTATCCCAGACTCTCTCAAAATTGTTAGTCTTGCAGTCATTATTTATGGCTTCCATTTGTTCCTCTAACCACGTCTTTTTTGTCTCAGAAATTTTCTTTTTATACTCCTTCCTCAATCTACAGAAAAACTCCCTTTCTTGGCTTCCACCTTTCCTTCTATATTCTCCTAAAGCGTCCATCACCCTCCTCCGCAATCCTTCACACTCCCTATTAAACCATTCTTCTCCCTCTTTCTTATTTCCTTTTCTAGCTTTCACCTTCTGCGCTATCATCTTTATTGGATGTAGCAACAATTCCAAGGCTTTATCAGTATCATTCTCTTCTAACGCCCCTTCCCACCCATATTTCAGAAGATGTAACTCCTCCTTTACTACCCTATTCCAATCCCGGCCTACCTTCTCTGTCCATTTGTACTTATTATAACCCCTCCCTCGTTTATCCTTTGTCTCATTTTCCTTCATTGTACGCTTCTCTACCTCTCTTTTCAGCATAACCCTCACCGGGAAATGGTGTGACTCAATCCAATCTCCTATTTCCATACTTACAACTTCCTCAATCATCCCTTCCGAGCTCAGAACCATATCTATCACACTACCCCCTTTCTCCGTAACATATGTCAATTTCCCCGTCCTGTCACCCTCTATCCACCCATTCAGAATATACAAGTTTCCCACAGCACACATCTCTAGGAGCTTCTCTCCATAACTATTTGTAATTTTGTCCTCACTCCTTCTGCTTTCTAACAAACACATTCCATCCTCCCTACTATAAATTGGGCTCTGTTCTCCTATTCTCGCGTTCCAATCCCCAAATAACAACATATCCTCCTCCCCTGGATACATTCCCCTTATCCTACCAATATCCACCAATAACTCTTCAAAAAAATATTTATTTGCATATTCTGAATTACTAGGATGACAGTAAACAAAAGCTAGATTTATTTTCTTCCTCCGTCCCTCTCTCTCTCCCAAATTCAATCTCAGCCATATGGTTTCCATCATATCGGTCTCTATATCCTCTACTCTTTCACTAATTTCTTCCCTAATTAGAACTATCATCCCTCCTGGTGCTCGTCCCTTATTCCTCTCTTTTCTTCTATATTTATATTTTATCTCAAACCCCTTCCATGTAATCTCCCTCCCTGTTTCCAACCACGTCTCTAAGAGTGCCACAACATCGAAACTTTCAATTACTTCCCTAACTTTCTTGTTTCCTAATTTGCTCCTTACTCCTTCAATATTCACACATCCTATCTTCCAAAATTGTTATAACTTTCCCTCCCTCCCTTCTAGGTCTCCCACTCTATTCTTACTTCTAGTATTTATCGACCTCTCTCCCTCTGTATCCTCCATCCCTTTACGTACTTTTCCCCATATGTCTTTTAAGCTCTTACTCCTGACTTTACTCATAAGTTTTTTACCTTCTTGTCGATCTGTCTCCTCTTGACCTTTCTTTTTCGCTACACCACTGCACCCTGCACTCACCTCATCTTGCTGCTCACTCCCACTCTCCCCCTCACTATTTTGGACTTCTGAATCCATCTCCCTTTGTCCTTTCTTACTCACTGCACCACTACACTCTCCTCTCCCAGTTTCTTGCGGTCCACTCTCACCGTCCACTTCACTATCTTGGTCTTCTGTCTCCCGGCTGCACTGCCCATTCTCTTCCGAGATGCCCTGCTCTCCTGCCACGTCCCTCCTCCTCTTCTTTTCTTCTTTCTTCTTCCCATCTTGCCTTGACCTCTCACCACTCTCAACCCTCTCGTTTTCGTCCATTTCCTTTAGCTTAGAAACTGAATGAACTCTGACCCATCGCCCGTTCGTCACCTCCAACCTCAGACCTCTTATTCGGGCCTTTAGCCCCTGGTTCCTCGCTCTCCAAAGGTGCCTATTCAAGATCTTCGCGTTTTCACTTCCTTCTCTTCCCATGTCTCCTTTCACCCCTATTTTCCGCCCTTGTAAATTCTTGCTGTTTCTTAACACAGAATCTGCCATTAGGGTTGAGAACACTGTAACCCTAATTGGCCTCCGACCTTTGATTCTACCAACTCTCTCTACATCATCAATGTCTACCTCACTAAAGTTTACCTTCATAACATCACGTATAGCTTCCACCACCTTAAATATCAGCTCAATCTTGCTCTCTCTCGCCCCTTCCTCAATTCCATATAAAAATATGGCTTTTTTCAATCTCTCCTGCCTGTACCCCTCCGCTTCTTTCTTCATCTTCATCACCTCGTCTTTCAGATGCTTCACTTCCCCTCTCAATAACTCGATTTCTTTCTCGTTATTGACCACTCTCCTGCTCGATTCCTCTGTCTTCGTTTCAAGCCATTTCTTCATGTTCCCTATCTCTCTTCTCTGCTCCTCCATCATGTCCTTTATTTCCTGCACCTTATCCCATTGACACTTTTCCTGCATCACTTCACTTACAACCACCCTGAGTGCGGCCAAATCCTCTGCGCTAAATTTTCCACTGGTATTTGGGCCTGGGTTCACTTCCACCCCCCCAATAACCAGTAACACTGCTATCACTGTCACCACCAGCACCGCTTCACTCATTTTCAATCCGTCCGTCACCAATCCATTCCTGACCTCCTTCTTCTGCCTTGCCTGCCATTTCCCAATAGCGGCCCGGTACTGTTCAATGCCAACCATGATTACAGCACGCACTTCGCTACGCAACCTCTCTCCTCGACTGCTCGAGCTAGACTGGATTACGTGAGGTGTTTTTGAAAGGCGAGATTTCTTAGCATGCAGACCAGCTGAGCTCGTAAATTATACGGACTGTCGCTGGTGAAGTGGTCGGAGGGTGAGGGTGTTGTGCCTGACGTCACAGTCTTGAGAATTGGTCATATTGCCGTCTGCAGCTTGTCGAGTGTGTTTAGAGGAAGAGACGACCTTGATGTTTTGAAAGCAAGGAGATGATTTGTTTTAATGTTCTATTTGCTCTACGTTAATTTTTACACTGGCCCGTTTGATATTGACACCCTTGGATATGTTGGTTGTGTTCTTTTATATTGTTCGTTTATGAATATTATACGCCTTACTCTTCATGGGACTAGGGTTCGTGACCGAGTCAGGACACTGTACATTATGTGGTGATATTTGTTGCACCGGGGTTCGATGGTACGAGGCGTAGTAAATTTTATGGGAATTACTGTTAGATGTGTATTTCAGCAGATATCCGTTTTTCTAGATGTCGTTACTTACACAATTGTAACATGCTTGTTACAGCACAGCTGTTTTCGTGAAGGCAGTGAACTGGTTGTCATCGGCTCAACATTAGCTTGACCCAAACATTTTAAAAGCTCTTATTTTGTAAATAAATTCAATTTTATGTAATAAATCCCTGTTTGTTAAACTTTGAATTCAGTGATGTTTTCTGTTTGATATTTTTTATTTTAATTTAGCGAATTCTTACCTGATTAGTCACATATCCTAGTATTTTATCTTTTGTTGCCCACTTATCCCCATGTTATCCCTGAGAAGAGCGCTCTTATCCGGCTGAGCGAAGAAATGTGTTCAGGTAAGACTATGTGCACCAGCTCACGTTTGTGAGAGTTCTTTCACTTCTGTACTCTGGGTTCGAGACCGGCTTTCGCCTGGCCGGAACTTCAGAGTCCTGAAGGGCACAATATATATATATATATAGAAAATAAAGTTGTAAAAACAAATAGAGAATTATTGAACAAAATATAATTAACTCTGTCCGCCTCTGTGGTGTAGTGGTTAGTGTGATTAGCTGCCACCCCCGGAGTCAAGGGTTCGATTTCCGGCTCTGTCACGAAATTTGAAAAGTGGTACTGAGCCGTATCCGACCGGCCCATAATAATAATTGGAATATTATTTGACCATATATGTGAATTTATTAATAAAAGATACAGTCTAATATGGTAAAGCATCGTATCCCAAGATAGTTAATACCGGATGTTGAGCAAGACTGTAAGTCGCTGGATGTTGCTTCATATTTCCGCATGACCGTGAGAAAGTAAGCGTACCCAAGCGCTGGCAAGGACCGACACGTGTATTACATGCTGACCAAGCAAGATATTTCAGCCAATGGGAATTTATGGATTTGGCAAACATGGAGGCTACACCGCGTCATATATTAATTCCAGGATGACCAACATGCTCTGTGGATAAAGTCAGTTTCTGTAGACAATCGGTTTTCCACAGTTTCTGAAGTTAGATATATTTGGTAATGTATTATAGAAATTGGTGGAAGAGATTTGCTAATGTTTGAGCTGTGTTTTATAAATATATCACAATAAGTATTGTATCATCATACATGACGAACTCTCTGATTGGTGGTTGGTTTAGATACCCGGGAACCCCAACAATATTAGCGTCACCGAAGCCTCCTCAGTAATCCAAGCTCTGGAGAGCGTCATTCTGTAGCAAAAATTTGAGCAGTACGGATGTATTAACTCGGCACTCTGTAGGAAAAGTTTGAACAGTGCGGATGTACCAACTCTGTGACTGGTGATTGTAATTAACGTGGCGTTATTCCAGAAATAGTAACTGGTTCTCGTTGATACTTCAAATTGTGCAGTCGTAATATTTACTGTGCTTTGACAGAGTTTACTTTTAATCGATAAAGACGGTGTAGTGACCGCTGAGTAATAAGTGTGGTGGAAACGTGCTAGTGTTTTACTATTTCGCGACGGGCGCGTATTCGCGTGGAACTTCCGTACCGAACCGTGGGCTGCTTTTAAAACTGTAATTTTACCCTTTTAGTGAAGTGTGTTATATGTATGTGAATCAGTGTGTTAGCTGATCTGGTAAAAGAAAGGGTATTTCGGCTCGCAGCATTAAGCAGCGAAGAGGTTATCAACTATAGTCTTCTGTGTTCCAGTGAATTGTTTTCCAGCAAGATGATGGATACACCTGCAGAGGAAGGAAGTGCATTCCCACATGTTAAGGATGTGATTAACATGGTGTAGATCCCAAAATTAGTGGGGATGTAAGCTGCTATCCTGGTTCCCCGAGAGTCATCATAAAGTAAGATGCACGTATTATATATGGCATGATATGTAAGTTATGTTAAGGTACTAGGGCAGTGTAGATATAATTTTTATTTTCATTTAAAGTAAGCCTGACGGCATGTATTGGTTTAACTTTGTTACTATGGTAGATTCGGATACGAGATTAATGCATGTTTATTTTATTTTTATTTTGCTTTATGATTAGATGTTTGGGAAAATGAGGGATTGATAGGATCAGTTATTGTTGTAAATATAGTACTTAGAGTAGGATATTCCGAGTTTTCCTTAAATATATGCTAGAAGGGCTAGATCGACAGGTTCATTTTTATATTACGTCAAACACGTATCAATTCACTTTATTTCGGTTATTTAGAGAGACAGGTATAGCTATTTTGCATGATGCATGGTTTTACAGAAGCTGCCAGAAGGAGCTGCAGAGCGTCGTTGTTAAATTAAGATCTTTGAAGTTAAGTTGGATTCTGTTTGCCTGATGGTCTGCCAAGGACTTGAACAGCGTCTCGTTATGTGGAAAGGCCAGTAGGATTCATGAGGAATGATGAGATAATAATTGCATGCTTAATTATAATGTATTGGTACAGGCCGATTGTATGCCTGACAAGATAGAGAGAAATTGTGCAGATGTGTGTGTGCCTGCCTAGCGTCTTCTGAGTATATTGTGATCAGAATGGACAGTGTTAATTCCAGACTATTGAGTCTGATGTTGTTAAATGGCCCAAGCATGCTAAGAAGCAATTAATATACGGGAGTTTCCGTGTAGTTGATGATGGGCGTTATCTCATGGCAAGTTGAGTCCTGGCCTGTGTTATCGGCATGTGTGAAAGAGACAGTATTTCCTTGCGGCGGCCACGGGAGACAAAATCCAATCTTTAGCGTAGTGGAGTTCTATATTTCTTTACAGCTCGTAATCTACCCGGAAGTACATGACGGATGACCGCGCTGTTGAGCGCTCAAACGCAGCAGAAGGAGGCAATGTTGCCCATTGCTTTCTTCATGACATCAAGGATTATTTATATGTTTTTCTCTTACAGGATGGTTTTACCTTATTATTTTGTGATTGTATACCTTGTCTCGTTGTTTTTAAAGGGAACAGCCCGAGTGCTGATGTATTGTTGGTTTATCTAGTTCTGTCTAGATCTTTTGTAGTGAACCGGGATTCACATTAGAAGCAGTGTAGCATTTAAGACTTTACTCGATATCCGATGTATATATATGTTTAGTTTGATTATTTGAATTATTGTAAATATAGTGTAGGATTTGCCCCTAGTATTTTGCATACCTTACATAGCGTCCAGTGCGTCTTAATTATTTTTCTTTCCGTCGTAAATTTTCTTATAATGTAACTTTGATTTTACGGAAATAGTTTGATGACTCTCGGGAGTAACTTAATTTTGAAACCGTATCGTTGGGATGTGATAATGTGAAACTCCATACCGAAACACCATGTGGCAGTGTTTGCGTACACTTGTTGCCATATAACATAAACATTGGACTATGAGAAGATACTCAGTCTTGATTTTTATATATGTTCTTTATTGAACTTGTTTTTCTTTTAATGTCAAATTTGTATTATCACTCATTTAACGTTTCTGATTTCGATTTATTTTATTACTTTGAGTTCATTTTTTACAAGTTATTATTTTTTTTATTCAATTATTTTCGTGTGATTTGATCGGGGATATTTGTTAATAAATCCATCTTACCCCCTATGATTGTTTCTCATTCGTGTTATACCTCCATTTCCTGTCATTGATTGCTATTTTAGTGTTGAACTTCGACTTTTATCCTGACCCAATCGACAACCAACCCACACTCTGCCCAACCCTGAGTTAGTCGGATGTTCATACAGGAATGGAGGCATCGTCCTAGAGGGTATTTACCCCTGGGTACGGTACATATATATTTGGCGCCGCAACTAAGGGCAAATAGACACTTTGGCGTATGTTCGTATCCCACTGGGAGTATTTTTGTGTTACCCAAAGATGTCTAGGTTGTTCTTACAAACTTGGGCAGGTCAAATTGAGATTTGCGAGAGTGAATGTGATTTGACAAGCTATTCCGAAGGCTAGATAGGATTAGGATTATGGTTCGAAAGCTGGAAGAGACCAATAATTGGTATCCAGATAATGATTAAATTTAAGAAAGGTAGATAGGTAATTTCGAACCATAGGCGCAACTTAGGAATCTGGCAACTTAACGTTCAGACAACTTGAGTCTAGAGTCCCATGTTCAGTACTACGAATGATAGTAGGCGGACATGAAAGGGCAAGATTTCATAGGAAATCGTGTGTTTAGAAAACAGAGTAAAATCTAAATGCATTACGTTAGGGACATCGGCAAAAAGTTGATTTAAATTATGTTAGGAAGAATGAGGAACATAGCCGATGAGTAAGGCGTGTCGTAGTAGTAAAGGAACTCTATTTGAGTCAGAGAACTATAAAAAGATTTCTCTAATGAGGTAAAGTGGTCGATGACGTGTCCTTCAGACATGTGTTGATCTTGACATAGCCTGGAATTTGTGTGCAGATCAAATTTCAATTGCCAGTAATGATAATTTTATTTGATTTAGAGTAAGGCTAGGAACTTAAGAGCGCCTCAGTCTTAAGAAAATGGTGATGATATTTGCAATGAATGCTGATGATTCAAGACTGGTAAACCTATGCTGGAATATTAGTCTGGAGTCGGAGGTATTTATCGTAAATATGGTCCAGTACTGTTGTCTAGTACTTAGATTAGAGCCCAAAAGACAGGAAAATTAATGTTTGGATTTAAAGAATTTGGGGCTACGATATTAGTAATTTATTTTTAAAGTTATGATAACGCGTTTGTTTGTTATGCGCGGCAGAAGATAAATATCCCAAATCATAGGAAGCTTCTATATGGCGAATTTTGAGGCCATGTTTTCTTGATATATGATTAACGTAAATCATAGAAGCTTTTCAGTAAAGTAAATGGTTTTCGTATGGAGTACACAAGATACGGTATAGGATACTAGGTAGTGGCGAGCATCCCTGCGTTTTCTCGAATACGTATTTGGTATGGCGATGACGATAGAGGAGTTGTTGGCGGAGATGGACAGAAGGGAGCAGGAGCGTATGGCGGAGATGGACAGAAGGGAACAGGAGCGTATGGCGGAGATGGACAGAAGGGAGCAGGAACGTATGAATGAACTTTCGAGTAAGTTGGAGGAGCAATTTAAACAAGCGGCGGATAGGTCAATGGAAGAAACTAGGGAACAATTTAAACAAGCTGCAGATAGGACTGAGGAACAATTAACACAGGCGGCGGAGAAAACTGAGGAGCAACTTAAGGTGGCGACTAATGAGTTACAGGGGAAAATTGACTTCGTTCGTACATGCTGTTTAGAAGGCATGGGAAAATTAGAGAAACAGCTAGAGACAGTAGAATTTAAAACACAGACGCAAATTGAAAAGATTAGAGATTCTGTTGAGGAAATCGCCGATCGGGTTACAGAACACATGACTAGCACAGATAAGCGGCTGGGAGACTTATCGCATACAGTAGAAGAAGCCACAGCAGAGATTACACTCCAGCGAGGCGCGATTGACAAGTTACGGATTGACACGGAGACGAGGTTGGAAGAGTTCACCGTGGACATCAGTAAACAAATTACTGAAGCTCAGCAGAATACTGAAGACAAAATTGATTTGAAACTTAAGATGAAGCAAAAGGAGACTGAGGAAAGAATGAAGGAAATAGAAACTCAGATTCGATTGGAAATGAAGGAGGACATTGCGGAGACAGGCAAGGAAGTCAAAGACATGATAATGGCTGATCGGGAAAGGAACAAGGAAGATCTACAGGTACTTGGTTCGAGTCTGGAGACGTGGACAGAGGTTTCACAGAAAAATCAAGTGAAGATAGGGGTTGTTGAGAAGGAAATCGCCTACATGAAGGATAAGTTAGAATTGTTGGATTTACGAACGGACAAAGAACTCAGTAAATTAAAATGTACAGTGCAACAAACCATTATAGAGAAGGCACCCAGTCAAGTTAGCGATAACGTAGCGTTGAGCGATCTTTTACAGTTACCGCGTCAGGAGGTCCACTGTTCAACTCCGAATGAAACACATAATGTTCCTATTTACAATATTATGAGGAGCAATGAAGAAAAACCACGGAAGTTTACAGGGAATGATGAGAGAACACCTAAAGCTTTCTTGCGGGAAATTGATGACTTCTTGGCAGATTACAAGGTACCACCAGAGCGTAAATTAAGGACAGTAGAAAGATTTCTAGGCGATACCGTGGCTGAATGGGCGAATGCTTTCCGTTATACATTTACTACATATGAGGAGTTTAAGGAGGCATTTCTTAAAAAGTTTTGGGACGTATCTACGCAGCAATCACTGAGGATGGAATTGTATTCACGTAGATATCCGGCTACTACGCCAACGAAGTATTCTCCTTTTTTCATTTCTCAGATGCTAAAATTTCGTGATTTAGACATGCCCCCAAGCGAGAGCGAAATTATAGCAGCAATCTCTCGACAACTACCTCTTGAAGTGCAGAGGACGTTAATTGCAGCTAATGCTAAAACTGCAGCAGAGGCGGAATTGACTTTAAGACAGCTAGACTTAACATCTAGTCAAAACCAGCCTAGGTTGAGGCATGTTGAGGCTATCCATACGGTAGGGGTGGAAGAAGGAAGTAATCCACCGAAAGTAAGGAAGAGAAATGATTATCAAAGCTTAGGGACTCAAACAGCGACACATGAGCAAACCAACAGGAGTGCTGTACATCAGGATGGTAACTGGCAGCGGAGAGATAGAAGAGACCAGTTTCGAAGAAATAATTATCAAGGTAACAGCCTAAATCAGCGAGGATATAGCTATCCAAACGGAAATAATGGGAGGACCTATAGATACAAGTATAGAAACTATGGTGGACCCAGAAGACCATATTATCGTTGGGACGAGAAGGAGCGAAACCCCAGAGGAGGAAGAGACAATTACCAGGAGAACCATGACCAAAGAAGAGAAGAATCAAGACAATACGTTGAAGAGTTGAGAGGAAAAAGGCAGGAGGAAGACCGGTGGAGAGGAGCCATACAAGCTAATGGTAACGAAGAATGTCATGGAGCTGAAAGTGTTGCGTACAGGGAATACCGTGTAAGGCAACAGGAAAATAGGTTGAATCCCAATGCTCCTAATTATGAGAGCCGAGGGACGGACAACAAAAAAAAAGCACAATAGATGATGAAGAAGATAGCCTGGATTTGATCAATGGGAACAATAATGGTTGGACCGTAGTCTCTGTAGACAGTTGGATTGTAAGACCCGAGGATTTATTGGAAGAGGAAGTATCACAAAATTATCATTCGGTAAAGCGCTTACCCGTAATATATACTAGAGCTGGTCATTTACGAGTAAAAACTTTGGTGGACACTGGAGCGTCGATTAGTGTGGTATCTCAGGCATTAATTAACGAATTGAAATCACGCATGAAGGTACTCACTATTCCTATATCAAAATTGAAAGTCAGGGGAATTGTACCGGACAAGACAGCTGTGTGTAAGGAGCAGGCTCTTTTGGATATTCAAATTGGAAATTTAACTATGTCACATCCCTGCGTAATTCTACCAAAGATGGAATTTAATTTAATTCTTGGTGCAGATTTTCTTGGAGAATACAATGCCTTGATAGACATGGGAAACAATAACATTATTTTCCGAACACAAAATTCTAGTGAAGAGCTGAGATTAGATCAGGTTGAAGAGAATGTTGGAGATGAAAGAATTTGGACAGCAAATGTAATCGAGGGAAAAGAAGAACCTTTTGAGTTTCCAGTAAATTTTGTAGAAAATTGTAATGAGCTCGCAGAATATTTTGAGGCCATGACGTTAAACTTAGAAGCCGAGGAGGATGAAAAATTTTCAAAATTGTTACCAGAGAAGTTAGCGGAAGCACCAGTGAACGAAGAAGCCCGTGGGAAAATGAAAGAAATTTTAGAACAACATAAGAATGTATTCGGATCAAAACCAGGAAAAATACCTAACTACAAGTACAAAATTATAGTGAACAACTGGGAGCCATTTAAACAGAGACCATATCCCATTCCCGAGAAGATATTCCCTCAGGTGAAGGAATTGGTAGATGATATGGAGAAGAATGGAGTCATTACCAAATCGCCCACACCATTTTTGAGTCCGATCTTGGCTGTTCCAAAAGCAAATGGTTCTGTGAGGGTATGTTTGGACGCACGAGAGGTTAATAAGCGCCTAGTCCCCGAGTATACGCAGGCACCAGCAATTAAGGATATTTTAAAGAGGTTCGGAGGCATGGAGTACTTCGGCACCGTTGATTTAACTTCATCATTTCATCACATTGAATTACATCCAGAATCTAGTATGCTAACTGGTTTCATGTTTAACAACCAGACTTATCACTTCTTACGTTTGCCCTTTGGGTTAAAGAACTCAAGTTCCGTTCTTATCCGTGCATTGGAAGGCAATTTAAGTCCAGACATAAAATCATTTACTATCATCTACATCGATGACATAATTTTCTGTTCGAAAACAATCGAGGAACATTTGGACAAAATTGACCGACTTTTGGCAGATCTTAATCGCTGCAATTTCAAGGTAAATCTGGAGAAATCTCATTTTTGTAGCAGGAGTACCTTATTTTTGGGCCATGTCATCGATGGAAAAGGAATCAAGCCTAATCCGGCGAAGATATCAGCAATACAAAATTTTCCGAAACCTACCAAAATTAAGCATATTAGACAGTTTTTAGGACTTTGTCAATTCTTTTCGGACCATTGTAAATCATATACAGACACTGTAGCACCATTACAGGAGCTTTTGAAGGTGAACAACAGATGGAAATGGGGAGAGGATCAAGATGTGGCTTTTAGAAAGACCAAAGAAATGCTGGCGAAGGCAGTGAAGCTAGGCTATCCTGCATATAACCGTCCTTTCATAATTCAAACAGACGCTTCAAATGTGGGCATAGGAGCGGTTCTGTATCAGGAAAATCCAGAGAACGAACCCAGGATCACTTATTTGGCATTCACGAGCAGGAAGTTACGTAACCATGAGTTAAAGTGGACTACAACGGAACTAGAAATGCTGTCTATAGTAGTTGCCCTAGGTCAGTGGAAGAAGTATATTTATGGATTTCCGATCATCATTAGAACGGACCATAAGGCATTAACTTTCATCCTAAAATCCAATGTAGGTAGCGACAGGGTGTACAGATGGTCGTTATTTGTACAACAGTTCGATCTGACACTAGAACACTGCCCAGGCAAGTTGAATACCGTGGCAGACGCACTCAGTCGAAACCCGGATGAAGTTGAGGCTACTGTAAATTTGGCAATGTTGGGCGAAGAGGACCAAAACATTTTGGACAAGTTACCAAGTTTAGGCCAAGAGCAGAAAAATTATGGACCAACCAAATTACTGATTGATTATTTTAATAAGGAACTTGAACCCGGCACCCCAGGTTTCATCGAGGCACAAAAGAAGGCATCCCAATATCACTACTTCAATAACCTTTTGCATAAATTTATTGACGAAGAACACACTAAATTTCGTATTGTTGTTCCACCAGTGTTCCAGATGGACTTGATATGGTTAGGGCATCATACCACTGGACACGCGGGTATTGAGAAAGTTACAGCTACGTTACAGGAAACATTTATTTGGCCAAGGATGAGGCGCATGATTCAACAAGTCTTGCGAACCTGTGACACATGTCAGCGTATCAAACCTAACACTTTCCTATTAAAACAGCAACCAAGAGCTGTATTGCCCACAATGCCCAGGAAACTGTTCGCAATTGACTATTTTGGAGCGTTACCTGCAGGACGTCGTGGTGTGAAATACATTCTAGTATGCATGGATGTATTTTCTAAGTATGTAACTTTGTGTCCCGTACAAAAGGCCAACACGAAATCCGCACTACATCAGATTAAAAATAGGATAATTCCGAGAATGGGTAAGCCAGAAAGCATACTAAGTGATCACGGTCCACAGTTCACCTCGCCTGCTTTCAAGAGGGAGCTCGATAGGATGGAGATAAGACATGTGTTGAGTTCAGTGAGACATCCGGAATCTAACCCGAGCGAACGTGTTATGAGAGAGATAGCAAAGTACTGTCGGATCTTCATACCAAGAGAGCACTGGAAATGGCCAGATGTAGTTCCAATTATCATGGAAAGCATTAATTCTACCAAGCATGAAAGTACCGGACAGATTCCCAGTATTATTCATCTCAACGAATACCCACAGCGTCCATGGCACGAAAAAAATTCAATGTCCAAATGACCCAAGGCCGTCTGCAGAATTATGCATACGAGAGACTGCAGAAAAATTAAAGGCTCAGGCAGACAAGAGGCTACGCAGAAGTAGGAACAAACGATTTCATAGACAACTGCGGGTTGATGAGCTTGTACTGGTAAAACGTCCTCAGAGCTCAGATGTGTCAGCGCGCTTCTGTCAGAAGTTTGCTGAATTGTATATAGGTCCATATAAAGTAACTCAGGTATATGGAAATAATTCCTACAAAGTTTGTAGCTTAGACGGATCTACGGAGAAGGTTTTCAATGCCTCAAACCTCAAGCTTTATTATCCCAGAGGTCAAATTAGAATAGACGATATCCCAGAAGGAGAAGAAGAAGAAGGAGAGATGGCAGAAGATGAGAGTGAAGATGATGGAGAAGAAGAAGAAAACCCGAATGATGAACCTGTGATGGTGGATGCAGATGACCCGGAAGAAGACACGGAGAATGTCAACTTCGCGCAGATGGAAAGAGACAATTATTCAGAAGAAGAATATTGTGAAGAGTGTGGTGGTGTGCAGAGACGTTTTCATGCGTTACTTGACATCTACTACAACATCCGCCAAGATAATGATAGACTGTGGGAAGAGAATACAAATTTGCGAGACGGCAAATAGTACTAAAGGAAAGAGATTACATATATCCAGATGATAATAAATAGTCAAATAATACATTAAGAAAAAAAATAAATACTCCATATTCATTTTTTTTCCTGGGTAAGAGGAGGATGAGCCGTATCCGACCGGCCCATAATAATAATTGGAATATTATTTGACCATATATGTGAATTTATTAATAAAAGATACAGTCTAATATGGTAAAGCATCGTATCCCAAGATAGTTAATACCGGATGTTGAGCAAGACTGTAAGTCGCTGGATGTTGCTTCATATTTCCGCATGACCGTGAGAAAGTAAGCGTACCCAAGCGCTGGCAAGGACCGACACGTGTATTACATGCTGACCAAGCAAGATATTTCAGCCAATGGGAATTTATGGATTTGGCAAACATGGAGGCTACACCGCGTCATATATTAATTCCAGGATGACCAACATGCTCTGTGGATAAAGTCAGTTTCTGTAGACAATCGGTTTTCCACAGTTTCTGAAGTTAGATATATTTGGTAATGTATTATAGAAATTGGTGGAAGAGATTTGCTAATGTTTGAGCTGTGTTTTATAAATATATCACAATAAGTATTGTATCATCATACATGACGAACTCTCTGATTGGTGGTTGGTTTAGATACCCGGGAACCCCAACAATATTAGCGTCACCGAAGCCTCCTCAGTAATCCAAGCTCTGGAGAGCGTCATTCTGTAGCAAAAATTTGAGCAGTACGGATGTATTAACTCGGCACTCTGTAGGAAAAGTTTGAACAGTGCGGATGTACCAACTCTGTGACTGGTGATTGTAATTAACGTGGCGTTATTCCAGAAATAGTAACTGGTTCTCGTTGATACTTCAAATTGTGCAGTCGTAATATTTACTGTGCTTTGACAGAGTTTACTTTTAATCGATAAAGACGGTGTAGTGACCGCTGAGTAATAAGTGTGGTGGAAACGTGCTAGTGTTTCACTATTTCGCGACGGGCGCGTATTCGCGTGGAACTTCCGTACCGAACCGTGGGCTGCTTTTAAAACTGTAATTTTACCCTTTTAGTGAAGTGTGTTATATGTATGTGAATCAGTGTGTTAGCTGATCTGGTAAAAGAAAGGGTATTTCGGCTCGCAGCATTAAGCAGCGAAGAGGTTATCAACTATAGTCTTCTGTGTTCCAGTGAATTGTTTTCCAGCAAGATGATGGATACACCTGCAGAGGAAGGAAGTGCATTCCCACATGTTAAGGATGTGATTAACATGGTGTAGATCCCAAAATTAGTGGGGATGTAAGCTGCTATCCTGGTTCCCCGAGAGTCATCATAAAGTAAGATGCACGTATTATATATGGCATGATATGTAAGTTATGTTAAGGTACTAGGGCAGTGTAGATATAATTTTTATTTTCATTTAAAGTAAGCCTGACGGCATGTATTGGTTTAACTTTGTTACTATGGTAGATTCGGATACGAGATTAATGCATGTTTATTTTATTTTTATTTTGCTTTATGATTAGATGTTTGGGAAAATGAGGGATTGATAGGATCAGTTATTGTTGTAAATATAGTACTTAGAGTAGGATATTCCGAGTTTTCCTTAAATATATGCTAGAAGGGCTAGATCGACAGGTTCATTTTTATATTACGTCAAACACGTATCAATTCACTTTATTTCGGTTATTTAGAGAGACAGGTATAGCTATTTTGCATGATGCATGGTTTTACAGAAGCTGCCAGAAGGAGCTGCAGAACGTCGTTGTTAAATTAAGATCTTTGAAGTTAAGTTGGATTCTGTTTGCCTGATGGTCTGCCAAGGACTTGAACAGCGTCTCGTTATGTGGAAAGGCCAGTAGGATTCATGAGGAATGATGAGATAATAATTGCATGCTTAATTATAATGTATTGGTACAGGCCGATTGTATGCCTGACAAGATAGAGAGAAATTGTGCAGATGTGTGTGTGCCTGCCTAGCGTCTTCTGAGTATATTGTGATCAGAATGGACAGTGTTAATTCCAGACTATTGAGTCTGATGTTGTTAAATGGCCCAAGCATGCTAAGAAGCAATTAATATACGGGAGTTTCCGTGTAGTTGATGATGGGCGTTATCTCATGGCAAGTTGAGTCCTGGCCTGTGTTATCGGCATGTGTGAAAGAGACAGTATTTCCTTGCGGCGGCCACGGGAGACAAAATCCAATCTTTAGCGTAGTGGAGTTCTATATTTCTTTACAGCTCGTAATCTACCCGGAAGTACATGACGGATGACCGCGCTGTTGAGCGCTCAAACGCAGCAGAAGGAGGCAATGTTGCCCATTGCTTTCTTCATGACATCAAGGATTATTTATATGTTTTTCTCTTACAGGATGGTTTTACCGTATTATTTTGTGATTGTATACCTTGTCTCGTTGTTTTTAAAGGGAACAGCCCGAGTGCTGATGTATTGTTGGTTTATCTAGTTCTGTCTAGATCTTTTGTAGTGAACCGGGATTCACATTAGAAGCAGTGTAGCATTTAAGACTTTACTCGATATCCGATGTATATATATGTTTAGTTTGATTATTTGAATTATTGTAAATATAGTGTAGGATTTGCCCCTAGTATTTTGCATACCTTACATAGCGTCCAGTGCGTCTTAATTATTTTTCTTTCCGTCGTAAATTTTCTTATAATGTAACTTTGATTTTACGGAAATAGTTTGATGACTCTCGGGAGTAACTTAATTTTGAAACCGTATCGTTGGGATGTGATAATGTGAAACTCCATACCGAAACACCATGTGGCAGTGTTTGCGTACACTTGTTGCCATATAACATAAACATTGGACTATGAGAAGATACTCAGTCTTGATTTTTATATATGTTCTTTATTGAACTTGTTTTTCTTTTAATGTCAAATTTGTATTATCACTCATTTAACGTTTCTGATTTCGATTTATTTTATTACTTTGAGTTCATTTTTTACAAGTTATTATTTTTTTTATTCAATTATTTTCGTGTGATTTGATCGGGGATATTTGTTAATAAATCCATCTTACCCCCTATGATTGTTTCTCATTCGTGTTATACCTCCATTTCCTGTCATTGATTGCTATTTTAGTGTTGAACTTCGACTTTTATCCTGACCCAATCGACAACCAACCCACACTCTGCCCAACCCTGAGTTAGTCGGATGTTCATACAGGAATGGAGGCATCGTCCTAGAGGGTATTTACCCCTGGGTACGGTACAGTACGAGGGCCTGAACGGGGTCCACTCAGCCTCGGGAGGTCAACTGAGTAGAGGTGGGTTCGATTCCCACCTCAGCCATCCTGGAATTGGTTTTCCGTGGTTTCCCACTTCTCCTCCAGGCAAATGCCAGGATGGTACCTAACTTAAGGCCACGGCCGCTTCCTTCCCTCTTCCTTGTCTATCCCTTCAAATCGTCCCATCCCCCACCAAGGCCCCTGTCCAGCATAGCAGGTGAGGACGCCTGGGCGAGGTACTGGTCATCCTCCCCAGTTGTATCCCCAGACCCAATGTCTCACGCTCCAGGACACTGCCCTTGAGGCGGTAGAGGTGGGATCCCTCGCTGAGTCCGAGGGAAGAGCCAACCCTGGAGGGTAAACAGATTAAGAAGAAGAATCTTACTCATAGTGCTCTAACACCTACACCTTACTGATCCAGGGTTAAGGTTGCAGATGAACCTCATACTTGCATTACTAAGGGACCAACGGAAGTATTCTTAACTCGCATATCCCAAACAGGGAGTTTTGTCCATCACAATTACCTCATTGGATTCCATGCACACGCAGCATGGCAGCACATTCCAGACATGGCGTGAGCTTCCTTATCAAATCTGACTCATCGCATCTCCAAAACAGCTGACTCCTTCTCTTACCAAGATATCACAGGCTGAGTGATGACATAATATGCAACCTCACAGACACGGAAAGATCCTCTGGTTCTCGCTCATTCTCACATGTATTAAAACATTAACGACAATTCATCCGTCTCTCGTATTGTATGCTTCCGCGTGGTTGAAGGCTTGTTCGATCCTCAACAGATCTACCATTAGCAGCCATAGGTAGCCCAGGCTTCACTGTAGAGGGCGCACTAGGAGTGATGTAGCTTCCCGGCGCTTACCTAACCGTACCAGAGGCAGAGGCAGAGGAAGCGGGAGCGGGAGCGGGAGCGAAACCCGCGGTCGCTTTGAAGTTCGTCCTTGTCTTCACACCGGCGCGGGAAACAGTAGCTGAAATGGACTCCTCTGATGAGAAAGTGCTTCTGCTTCTAGCAGTTGCAGAAGATGATGCACGACGCGCACCCGCTGTAGCTTTCGCTGATCATGAGAAATCTGTGGAGTTCTTTGGCATGCATAACAACAGTGTATAGATACTCGTAGTTTTAGCATACACCTTGCATGTATCTGGAAGTTTACGAACGGAGAAATGTGTGCAAAAAAAGTCATAAACAGAAGAGAGATAATTAAAGAATTGATACTTAACCAGGTATATACAGTTCTTTTCCCACAACATATCTTTCTTCCTTACATTCTTATATCTTCATAACCCATGTAAAGCATTGGATGTTTTATTAATGAACTCTATCAACAGTTCAGTCGCCATTGCCATCGTTCACAATGAACGCGGGATGCGGGAAAACGCTGCATGCAGAGAATCGACAATGGTTCGCTGCAATCCCGCCATGTAGACGGGAGAGTGTGAGTAGATTAATATCCCGCTGTACTCATAAATAGTTCGCGACGGAATCGCTCTCGCTCCCGCTTCCTTGTCCCGCGTTGGTGTGTGCAGACCTTAATACCTGTAGGGCCTGGAATGCAGGCAGGCCCAGGGCCCTGTTTCGTAAAATTAAGTAATAATATTACCTAATTATATTGTATGCATATTGGGTATTCAGCCCGAAGGCTGGTTTGATCCTCTGCAGCTCCGCCAACAGCTGTCATAAATAGCCTAGGCGTCACTGAAGAGGCGTATTAGGGAAATGAGGAGTGAGGTAGTTTCCAGTTGCTTTCCTCACCGAGCCAGCCGCTGCTATTACATATCAGTCTGCCAAGCCCACTGAAATGCATGCACCAACCGACCCTATGAGCGATATCTTCACACCATTCATAACAGGGACTGGCTGTATAAGCAATGGTATTACTAGCATCACTCATACCTCAGTCACTTTCATATTGTCAAAGCCAAGGATGAGACTGAGACAGGTCAATGAAAGTAACAAATTTGATATAGCCCATACCAGAAGACATAGTGCACTGTAAACACTACATCTCGCCAGCAAAGGCATCTAATAATATTAGGACTCATAAAAATAATTATCAGTTAACCAAATTCTGTTTCATAAAGATATATACATGACTAATAAAATGACTTCACTCATAATATTAGTTCATTAAACAGTTGATCCAATTTGTGGTTAGAATTGATTTGTTGCATATATGATCTTGGTTTGTGTTTGTTCACAGCAGTAGGCTAGTGCCTGAATACAACTGGATATTAATCCATATGTTCAATAGCAAAGCAAAAGCAAAGTCACCTCCGTACAGGCCATGAAGGCCTTTGGAGGAGTGGAAGGTAAAGGCTTCCACCAATGTTAACCTCGGCACTTAATGGGGTAGAGTGGTTAGCTCTACGCCCGGCCGCCTTTGCCCCCAGGAATTAACTTGGTACTCATTTTTGTGTAGGCTGAGTGAACCTCAGGGCCATATGCACCTCCGGAAGTGGAAATCTCGTTTCTTAAATTTTACGACTTCCTGACGGGGATTCGATCCCACGTCCTTCCGGGCGAACCGAGTACGCCTTTACCGCCTCGGTCAGGCAGCCCCTATATGTTCAATAGGCTGTCTTGATATTTACGTTGTTCTGACTTTGGGTGCAAGGAGAATGGGTAAAAGAATTGAAAGTAATGTGAGAGAAGAAATTTTCTTTGCGGAAAGTTTTTGGGTTGCAGCCTATTGCACACTCTATAACCCTCTTTGCAATCTTTTTTTAAATGTGCTCTTAAAATTTCTGTTGAGATGGACTAGCAAAATCTTGGTTTACTGGTAGTATAAGCCAAGCATGAAAGGATAGATTGAGTCTCCGAGCAGAACTGCACTAGGGAAAGGTCTCCAACCATTAGTCATCATTTACTGTTCAAGTCACTTAGATTTAGATCCATAGCTCGCTGACACTACCAGGCCAATTCCCACAAACATAGTAAAATTCTAAGTTGTTGTGATTATTGTTTTAAGAGGAAGTACACCTAGGCAAACATAACACTAATCAGAGAGAAAAAATGGAAAGGATCCAACACTTCGAAAAATGAAGGTATCGGCCAAAAGGAAAAAAGGGCCACGAAGGTCGTGAAAATGAAAGATTCCCTAGGTCTCGCAACATAATACAGTCGGGGTCGGAAAAGAACAAGAGTTGACCAAGGGAGGTTCGATAGGATAGTTGAAGGTGAGGAGCCTGACAGAAGTGGAAGCAATTGCAGGACTTAGCTGACAGCTCCGTGGTCGCCAATCCACGCTCCGAACTGTAGAATTCTAAATTTGGTCCACATATGAGCATTACGTTCAAGGAATATTCCTCATATTGATCAGCAAATACTGGTGTATACGCACTTGGTGCATAAGTTTTGAGCATTCCATCAAGTACTCCACAAACTAAAGGAATACCGCCAAGTTCAACGAATATGGCAAATACAGTACTTCACCATAGTCAGCCAACCAACATGCAACACCATAAGGAAGGGTTTCATCTATCGCTGTTACAACTCTGTAGACAGTCGCTTTTGAAATATCATGTATATCAGAAACACAATGATACTGTGGACCAGTGGAGTGCAATCTGCAGCTGCTGTTTTGAGGTTAGTGCTCCATTCCTTGCAGTGGGACATTATAAGATATGACCTTCCCTATAAAGCACGTATTCAAATGTTCTGTAATCTAACCTAAATCTCTCATCGTTTTCATATGTTGGTTCCATACCATTACAGGTTGTGCTTGGCCTAAAATTTATTGGACGTTGAATATGCACTCGCTCCTCATCACTGTCCGTACCAGAGTCAACTATTTCACTGATCTTCACAATTTTATGCCAAAATATTGAAATAACACTCACTTTAGTTTCACTAATAATATGGATTATGAGTGAAAATGCACTTACAGAAATAATCCCAATAATATAAGTGACTTTTATTAGTCATATTGTCTATGAAACAATTTACTAATATTATTAGGAATATTTGCCTTTGCTGGCGGGATGTAGTGTTTACAGGGCACTATGTCTTCTGATATGGGCTAGAATAAATTTGTTACTTTCATTGATCTGTCTCAGTCTCATTCTTGGCTTTGACAATATGAAAGTGACCGAGGTATGAGCGATTCTAGTAATACCATTCCTTATGCAGCCAGTCCCTGTTATGAATGGATGAAAATATTGCTCATAGGGTCGGTTGGTGCATTTCAGTGGGCTTGGCAGACTGATATGTAATAGCAGCTTCTGGCTCAGTGAGGAAAGCAACAGGAAACTACCTCACTCCTCATTTCCCTAGTATGCCTCTTCAGTGAAGCCTAGTCCATCTATGGCAGCTGTTGGTGGAGCTGTAGAGGATCAAACCGGCCTTTGGGCTGAATACCCAACATACAACACATTAGGAATATCTACTAATAATTTTGACTATAAACTAATAACTAATATTATTAGTTAATAACTGTATGAAACATGTTCTTCTAATATTAAGACTTAGAGGAGGGGTGCGACGTGCAGATAACCTCCTCGTTGTGTATCCTGGGCAACGGACTGCTTATGCAGGGCGGTTAATAGTCTACACAAACAGGCGATCGAACTAGATCCTGGATCTTTCACGATCAATCAAAGTTACATCAGAAGGTGAAACCAGAGATGAAACCTACCAAAGGCACTTTTCAGAGCCAACTGACAAGATAGCGTGGAACCAGTGCTCACATTTTACAGATAAATGCAGAAGGCCTGTCAAAGGACGAATACCTTAGTAAACTAGCTGCTGACCTGAAAATTGACATCCTAACAATACAAGGAACTCATTCGACAGAGGAAGATTTGGAAAGTAGAGGTAAGATTGCAGGATACAAAATTATAACGAGTCGTTTCTCACCTCTCCATTGATCAATCATGTATGCCAGAAGTAATATTTGCAACATTTCAGAACTGAACTCCCAAAGAGTTAATGATATAGAAATAATCACTGCCAAACTAAACCACTTGACTATCGCATTAGTTTACAAACCACCTCACTCCAACTGGCCAACTCCACCACTGCCTCCACTGCCCACCCCTTGTATATACGTAGGAGACTTTAACAGCCGTCACACATCCTGGGGCAAACCAAACAATGATGAAAATGGATAAAAACTGTCTATGTGGTGTGATAGCCAAGACCTATATCTCAGTTTTGATGCTAAAGCAGAGAAAACTTTCCATTCTGCTAGATGGCAATCTGACACCAAACCTGACCTGCTTATTGTTTCCACAGATGAAAGAAAACTCTCCTAGACCACACAAGGAAAGTCCTTCAACATTTTCCAAGAAGCCAACAGACCCACTCTTATCAATATAGGTCTTGAAATACCAGTTCTCAGATCCATACATAAACCAAGATGGAACTTCAAGGAGGCAAACTGGGACCAGTACAGATCAGAAGTAAATTGTAATCTGAGATGGATTCCCCCTACGGTGGAAAACTACAAGAGGTTTCAAGGCGTTGTCATCGGTGCAGCTAAGCGAAGCAACCCCCGGGGATTCAGGAAGCAGTACTGTATATTCCATGCTGGGATAAAACTACCAAAAATGTATGACATATCAGAAAACTGGCGATCCTGCAATGGGGAAAGAGGATATTAGAAGATCTGAGTAAAGGAAGGAAAGAGGAATGGAGAGATCTAACTTCTCAGCTGAGCTTTACTCACTCCAGCAGAAAAGCATGCACACTCCATAGGAAAATTCGCGCTGCTTCAAACATACGCAAAGAGGAGCCAGTAATAACACCAAATGGAATGGCACTAAATATGAAATCAAGAGCCGACAAAATTCCAATAGACCCCACTACGAAGAAACACACTGAGAGAGAGATGAAGAAATTGGACAACAGCCTCCTAAATCACTCTTCTCTTGCTAATTCATTCAGCCAAGAAGAAATTGAGGAAGCCATCAACATGCTAAAACTGGGGAACGCCGCAGGTTCAGATGGTATTTTCCCTGAATTCATAAGATATCTTGGGAAGCATGGGAAAACATGGCTCAAGAACTTCTTCAGTGACATAGTAGAGACTAAAATCATTCCCCCGGAGTTCAAAATGGCTCACACCATGGCAATCCTCAAACCAAGAAAACCAGCAGATGATCCCTCAAGCTACCGTCCTATTGCACTACTGAGTGTTTGCTACAAATTGTTGGAACGCCTCCTCCTCAACCGAATCCAGGAAATAATAAACAACATAACACCAACATAAAAGACGGGTTTCGGAATCAAACGAAGCTGCTGTGAACAAGTATTAGCATTAACAGCATATATTGAGGCAGGATTCCAGAAGAAGCTAAAGACAACCGTCGCTTTTGTTGACCTAACAGGGGCATATGATACAGTTTGGCTGGATTACTATTCAAAATTGAAAGGCATACACGCTGCCGAAAATTTACAGGCCTTCTGAAGAACATGCTGACAAATCGGTACTTCAAGGTCACCATAGGGCAAAAGACAAGCAAGTCATTTACAGTAAAAAAATGGACTACCTCAAGGGTCTGTATTAGCCCCAGTAATTTTCAACTTGTACACCAGTGACATGCCTGACACCATCAGCAAGAAATTCTGATGTGCTGATGACTTAGCCATTGCTGTCCAAACTGTCACATAAGAAGAGGCCGAAATCATTCTCTCCAATGACTTGGAAACCTTGAATGCATACTGCACAGAGTGGAGACTTTGCCCAAATCCGGCTAAGACAGAAGTATGCTCATTCTATGTGTGTAACAAATAGCTCACCAAAAGTTCAACGTTGTGTTCTGCCAACAAAGAATTAAACCTAATTTCAACCCCAAGTACCTTGGCATCACCTTAGACCGTTCTTCAACATACAAAAAAAAAACACCTGGAAAAGACAAGTCAGAAGCTTAAGTCACGAAACAACATCATAAAGAAACTAGCTGGGACTACATGGGGAGCTGCTGTGTCCTCACTACGCACTACTGCCCTCACCATGGTTTATCTAGTGGCTGAATAGTGTGTCCCGGTGTGGCAACGTAGCGCTCATACTAGGAAGATCGACGTCCATTTGAACGAGTGTATGAGAACCATAACAGGCACTCTAAAAACCATCCCAATCCCGTGTCTACATACTGCACCTATCCCGTGCGGTATTGAACGGTTGCAATACTATCAGTAACATAACACCTCCGGAACTGAGACGACAGGAAGCAACTATACGCGAGTGGAAAAAGTTACACCATCCTGATCATCCACAGAATCTCCCAATCCATGAAGTCCTTACTGACCTACCCCCTTCTCGTCTTAAATCAAGGAACTCAATATGGTAAGGCATAACTGGCTTCAATATCCAGGAAAAGTAGCGCCAAAGCTGAAGCTCTGCGCGTATGAAACACCAAAGCATCCACGACCCCACAACTGGACTCCCAAGATTTCACCTCAAGAGACACCAATGGTCTAAACTCAACTGTTTAAAAACAGGCCACGCTAGATGTAATGCCATGATACATAAGTGGGGACTTCGAGAATCCCCTGCCTGTGACTGCGGAGACCCTTTCCAGTCAGTGCAGCACATTATTGAGGAGTACCCTCTGAAGAAGTATGGTGGATCAGCCCAAGATGTCACCAGTGCTACACCCCCCTTCTTAGAATGGCTACAGCAACTGGACATTGATTTGTAAATGTGAACGCTACCAACATTCTTGCCCTTGTATATATTGTACATTTTCTTTTTCTTTTGTGCACTTTCCATACGATAAATGAATTAATAAATACTTAGAGGAGAATATCCCAGTTCATTTGAGATATAAATTACTACAATATCTGTTTGGGAGGTGTAGTAAAATACTTTCTGAAATGAACGTTGCAACTGGTGAGTGGATGTGATGAAGCATACGAATGACAGATATAAGGAATGCAACTCTAATTTTAAGTCGCTCCTGCAAGAATCGGAGTGTACATAGGGAAATGTTATGGGTTAGCAACCTGTTTAACGAGCTCGATAGCTGCAGTCGCTTAAGTGCGGCCAGTATCCAGTATTCGGGAGATAGTGGGTTCGAGCCCCACTGTCGGCAGTCCTGAAGATGGTTTTTCGTGGTTTCCCATTTCCACACCAGGCAAATGCTGGCTGGGGCTGTACCTTAATTAAGGCCACGGCCACTTCCTTCCCACTCCTAGCCCTTCCCTGTCCCATCGCCGCCGTCGGTGCGACGTAAAGAAACTTGCAAAAGCAACCTGTTTATACAGTGAAGTGGGGTGAGTAATCTGTTTGATTTGGGAGGGAAGAATGTATCGGTTAATTTGTTGGTTTACACATTTGACTTGGTGCTGTGTTCCGAGATATCACGTACTTTATCACATCAATATGGGAAGAAATCAGCGACGTATGCTGGTATCAAGACATGGGCTAACACTAGACTTAGGTTACTCCCTTTTCGATAGTTAGTTTAGTGAACGTCAAGCCTTTAGCGTTTTCAGCTACTGGAGTGGGCTGCTGTGCTGTCAAGACTGTTTCACAAGCTACTGCCCAGGACTCTGCTACTGTCAATACTCAATATCTGATCACTGGAAATGGTAGCCTAGAGTTTAGCAAATTAAAATCGGCTTTGTGGCTAAATGGGTAGAATGCTTGCTTTTGGTCCGATGGCCTCTATTAAATTCATGGAATCAACCTTCTCGTACTCTTAATTCCATCAAGCCTTTTCAGAGACTATGCATTATTATTATTATTATTATTATTATTATTATTATTATTATTATATTTCCGGGGTATCTGTGGAACGCAGAGAGGTGAAAGAAGGTGCGGGCTTGAATGGGTCTAACTACAATATCAAGAATTGAATTAAAATTTTAAAAGGTTATATTTCTTTAAGAATTTCAAAAATTAACAAATAACAACATGACAGGTACAATTACCAATCTTGAAACAAGTCTTGGACAATCCAAAGTTAGGGAATATTTACAGATTTGGAGTTTCAAGCCCTTAGTTTACAATTCTGAGCTACGAGCTCAATTTTACAAAATTTTCATTTCAAAAGGGGGAACAACTTAGTCAAGGGCAGAAATCCCCTAATTCAGGAGCACTTGCTCCCTAAACTACAATATCTAGCCTTCCAGAGGCATTCTTCACTATTACAAAACTTTGAAAAGAGCTAACAGGTTCTCAGTTTCTTCCAGCCTACACGAGGCAACATGACATCAAAATCTTACACTCTCCGGCCTCACAAGGCACGAATTACAAATGGAAATAGTCTTACACAGGGGTATCTAGTATCCTACCTACCGGGCCTTTGCGGAAAAGAACGGGTTTAATAAATGGCCCGAACACAAACTGAACGGAGGCGTACACTGCGCTCCCAGATAATGAAAAATTAAAACCCACAGAGCTCTCGGCCGATGAAACTGCGGCTAGTCCCAAACTACTGAGGTGGCTCGCATGGAAATAACTGTAATGCATTACAGGAAAGAAAAGTTGCGAAATCGTAGTCACCTCAAACCAAGATGAAGGGGAGCTTGAGAGGGTAACTCACTCTCTATCCCCGATTTACAGTTAAAGATTTTATGAAGTTTTACATTACCCGAAAGAAAATTTACATTTTAGAAAGGTATGTTACATAGTTAAAGTTCGGAACTTCCCCCCAAATAAGTTTGCGGAGACAGCAAAAAAGATACAGTTTACGTGGCCATTACCTGGTACATGTTCTGCCGGCCGAAGAAAGAGGCGCCCCGCCTCCTGCCCTAACACACACACTTAGAAGGACTACGATCAATTGACAAGGAAACTCGAAAAGCCGCAACTTATATACCCTCAGGGAAGGTTCGAGAGAATTCAGGACTAATCCAGACACGCCCTCTCAATTTTTATTGGTTAACACAAAGCGAACAAGAAATGTGGGATTGGTTGAAAGTTAAGTACAACAATTCGTGATTGGCTAGATTCAAAACTGGCGGAAAGAAAAGGAAGTGTTGCCGACCCAAAAATGAATGAACATAGATTCAGTTATGAAAATCTAGAAATACTAAACTTCTTTAAGTTGTAAGTTCTTTCACCTTGCACCAGAGTGCATGATCAGAGTTTTTGGTAGTGTCGTCTGTGGAAGAATGTCCAAACTTCTTGATGAATGGCAAAACAAAACAAGGAGAAATTCAATCATTAGGAAACCTCACAATAACACAATTCCTTAATATTTTATGATTAAAGTTCCAACTTCATGTGGTATCAGTTTCACCTTTTGATCGATAGAGGAGTTCATTAAGGCGCTAATTTTGAATGCGCGGCGTTGAGGTATACCTTCAAAAAAAAAAAAAAAAATTAGAATTTTACAGCATTACAAGCGGTTGTATCCGTCGTTCACTGGTTTATTAACTTCCTTCCTAGATCAGTGGTGGTGTCCGATCCATGATCACGGGTTCGATTCCAAACAAGAAAAGAGAAGACTAAACCTGAAAGATTGCATTTCATGTTAGCAGATTTAACTATTAAAAGAAAATTATATTACTCCTGTAACAGCAGCCCTGCAGTGTCTTCGTACAAGGATGTAGAAGTAAAAGGGAATGAAATACCAGCACTCGGTTATCTCTATAATTAAGTCAGAAGTATGACGTGAGGAAGTATATAGGATGAGGAAGGCTTGGTTGTTCGTTAGCAATGGTTGGCGATCTGACGAAGCGAAGCCTAGCACACCAACCCCCTTGGTCCCCGCACACATAGAACCCTCAACTATACGCGTAATTATAACCTTCTTCTATTCATCCTAAGCAGTAGCTGCGATTGGGATTTAGAAATGTGGGGGGCAAAAGATTGTACAGACAGCACATTTACCCGGGATTGTGGGATATAGCGGACGCAGGGAGAAGTGGGGGATGCACATCAAAATTGGGAAGAAAATAGGCTACAAAATGGTAAGTTTTTGAAGCTGTCTGAGCTCTCTGATCGTCACTACTGATCCTAAGCCTCCTCCAAAACCAAATTCAATCCAACTCAGGGCCCCCCTCGGTGGATCGAGTAGCCGAGACCCTGACAAACCTAATCAGCAAGCCCCCTTCCCCCAAATTACACCCACCAAAAATCCCAAGACCAAACCAAGAAGGTTTCACTTCGCTAAAAGTCACTACACGGCCTTATTAAAACTTACTTAAACACCAACAAGATGAAGCACTGCTTCTCGGAGACGAGGCTGCTTATTCAAACGATGCTCGTAAAAATTGAACATCCACACACCCATAAAGTAGCGGCGATTGGGAATTAAGCCGCCTCTGTGGTGTAGTGGTTAGCGTGATTAGCTGCCACCCCCGGAGGTCCGGGTTCGATTCCCGGCTCTGCCACGAAATTTGAAAAGTGGTACGAGGGCTGGAACGGGGTCCACTCAGCCTCGGGAGGTCAACTGAGTAGAGGTGGGTTCGATTCCCACCTCAGCCATCCTGGAAGTGGTTTTCCGTGGTTTCCCACTTCTCCTCCAGGCGAATGCCGGGATGGTACCTAACTTAAGGCCACGGCCGCTTCCTTCCCTCTTCCTTGCCTATCCCATCCAGGGCGAGGTACTGGTCATACTCCCCAGTTGTATCCCCCGACCAAGAGTCTGAAGCTCCAGGACACTGCCCTTGAGGCGGTAGAGGTGGGATCCCTCGCTAAGTCCGAGGGAAAAACCGAACCTGGAGGGTAAACAGATGATGATGATGATGATTGGGAATTAAAAGTGGAGGGGGGGGGGACAAAATTACGGACAACAAAAAGTACCCGGGTTAGTGGGATATAGCGGGTGGTGGTGGGGGTGGGGGTGGGTGGGGGTATATGCATGTAAACTGGAAGAAAAGCTACAAAGTGGTACATTTTTTATGCTCTCTGGTCGAATTTCCACAGAGAGGTAAAGGTTTTACCAATTTAAGTGCGGTAATAACAGTTTTTGAGATGTTGATTCAATACTAGGCTACAGAATAAAACTTTCACCACCGGGCGAGTTGACCAAGCGGTCAGGGGCACGCGGCTGTGAGCTTGCGTCCTGGAGATAGTGGGTTCGAATCCCACTGTCGGCAGCCCTGTAGATGGTTTTCCGTGATTTCAATTTTCACACCACGCAAATGCTGGGGCTGTACTTTAATTAAGGCCACGGCCGCTTCCTTCCAACTCCTAGGCCTTTTCTGTCCCATCGTCGCCATAAGACCTATCAGTGTCGGAGCGACGTTAAGCAACTAGCAAAACTTTCACCAAAGGAACAATGTACGGCGTGATTATATACAATTAAAAATTATTTAGTATTTGACTACACACAAAGAAACTAACAGACAATAAAGAGACTGCCAGACGGAAGAATGCGCGCGACAATCGGTGAATCATACCTCAGTGTCCTTGATCTCGGCAAAAAGACATACCCTGATACCCTTTTTCTTTGCACATGCAACGTCTGGGCGCTATGCAAATCGGTTAGCCGCGACGAACGACATTTTGTACGTAGGGATTTCCGCTCATAATGAAAGAAAATAAACTATTAATAAAGAGCTAGCTGATAAGTAGGGCTCGGATGTTTAAGACCTAAAAATAGCGCAAATAAGCAAACAAATATGACCTCAAAAGTGATGAAATATGACCTCAAATTGACGAAATATGACGTAAAAATTAAAATATATGACCAAAAAATGATTAATATAAATATGGTCATTTGAAAATATGTTATAAATCGAAACGGCAAATCCTTTGATACGTATTTGTTAACTAAATTCTTTATTCTTACTTTCATATTAATTTTCTGAATATACATGTTTAGCAGTTATTCACAGTCTATTGTCCTCGATTCACTTATCAGACATTTGTGAATACATACCTACAAAGAAGGCCTTACAAATTTCACTAACATTATCAGGCCACACAACATTTTAAAAGTCAAAACATGTTTGCACCCTTCATTGGTGGATTGAAATACGAGAAAACTAGAAATCAATCTATTTTTAAAAAATATTTTGGAACGTTTGAGCTCAGAATACATTAATATTATTCAAATGCCTTAAAGTTTAAACTGAACACCACGAAACAAATTACGTAGATGTCTTTCGATATATTATGGTAGGGCGGCAGGGCAAATAGTGCAAACTCACATAACTTTTTCATTTTTGTTCGCGGGTGGTACTGAAATGTATTACAAGGTTCATCTTCAAAGTATCAGGCCCGAAAGACCTCCGATTATCACTTAACACATTCTTGTAAGAAGAGAAGCTCCTTTTTACGCCACAAGACTTTATTGGTGCATATTTAAATAACGTTAAATCACTGCTGTCGAGTATGCACTCATCTTGAAATGCACCGGTACCTTCTCCTGTAAGAACATCATTTCTCTTGCACACACAGCGAAAACCGTCACTTCGATTAAGCACGTTTTGAAGTTTCCTTTTTTTACACTGACGCCAACTATTCCATGTGATTGTTGTGCTGAAAGTTCAACACTTCTCATCATTTCAATACTTGCATGAATTTCTAATCCAGCAGCTTCTAAATGAGTAATTGCACTCGATATAATTCCAAAGTTCGACTTAATATATGCTAGACTTTCTGACAAACTGTTGGAAAACAATTACTGCGCAATCTTGATAGAAGAGGCAGAGTATTCCACTTGTATTAACTACAGATGTGATACGGACAAGCAGTTTTGTGAATACTAGTTCTCATTCGGAAAGTTGACGATGATTTTGCACAGCTACAGCTGTCGCCAAACTGCCGAAATATGACCGAAATATGACGTTTCTACGAAATTAGTTCAAAATATGACCTTATGACAAAAAATAGCCAAAATATGATGACTAGTAAAAATCACTTAATTGTGACGATAACCACCTGATTTGCACCAAAATACAATCAGGCAAGAAAATAGAGGCAAAGAAAAAATATTACTTTTCCTAAACACCCTAGCCCTACTGATAAGATACCGGGGCTACTACTATTTTTTAAAATAATTCCAATAAGTCCCAGTTTCAGCCGGCTAAACTGGAATAAAAATGTAATGTTTTCTCCACAAAGTGGGGGAGGGGGGTACTCGCCTTCCTTAGTTGCCGTTACTGCACCCATATAAAGTAAACGCGCCAGTTTACTAACGTGACACCATACCGTATAAATAAATTACTGAACCAGCCAACACAAGAGGACGCAGTTCCCGGTTATACACACACACACGAAAACATTACACAAAAACACTAACTTATACTTACACATAAGATCTAATCATCATTAATAAATTACTTAAATGATAAAAACAAAAAACCTAGTACAGTCATTACAGACCAACAGATAAAGCGATAAAGCGCACCGGTATCGGTACCTCACAAACCATCTATCTGTCCGGAGTTAGGTAAAACATACTGTTAACCTATGGGACATTCAGCAACAAGCCGCGTGCGGCGGTTCGAGGGGTGAGGGACGCAGCGCCAGGGCTGCAATGTCAGTCTCCGTTGCCTTACACTCAGAAATACGAACGGCGTTTTGTCTCATTGCTTTCAAGTTTTTTAAATGGAACAATATGTCAGATGCTTACATTATAATGTGCTTCAGATTTCCATTGTTCTAATTTTAGGTTTGGGCTTCACCGACAGCCTTGGTAGCCCTCAGTATATGCCAATGGAAGAAATACTGGCAAAGAGTTTATAAACCGTAAAAACATCGGAAAAATCTAAGCCTAAATTCATTCCTAGTGTTGAAAGTCTCACTTTTTAACGTGAAAATACGAGGGTGACAATCAGTGAGGATTAACAGGACAAACAAGTTTCTTCTTCGGCAAATAAACTAGACTATCTTCAAATACAAAACTGAATTAGAAAAGTGTGACAACATGAATTTGAATGAAATTATTAACATAAAACTGTTATCAGTGTGAAGAGAAAACTAGCCGATGAAATGGACGAGGATCCAGATATTAATAACCCTTCTTACGGAGCAGCAATGCACTAGAATGTAATGCTGTGCTTTAAACTCTGCTTCCCGAAAGTTAACATTTTTCAAATTCAGTGCATTTTTTCTCTCTGAAACTACTGAAAATAGAAACACGAAATTTTACCACTCATAAGACAGTATGACTGAGCACACTTTAATATGAACTTGTTCCCACATCTTGTTTTACAAAGAAATTACTTCTAATTTATACAAAATTTTGACAGTAAAAAACCCAGTAAGTGATAAAGAAACTCAAAAATCACTGTGTTAAAGTATGTATAGATATCTAGTTTAAAATGTATGGTACTTCTGGAATTAGTAGATTCCTAGAAAAGGTGCACCAAAGTTGTTAAATTTAACATTGCTAAGATAGGAAGATCTGGCTCCCCTTAACGATCACACAGACTCCTCGCAAAGAAAAATATAAATAATATATCTAGCCTAATGTCATTCTGCACAGAAATGACCAGGGTAGTTTTGTAGAATAAGTATATATTTTTAATGTGTGGGTTGAGCAGTTTATTGTAGCGAATGAAACAACACAGCTGTAAACAATGCTTGCTGTCGCTATCGCTCGCAACACCGCTACACGCCCCTTACAAAAGACCTGCACCAAATTATTAATAATTAATTTCGTGTGGCTATTTCGAGCCGAGTGCAGCCCTTGTAAGGCAGACCCTCCGAGGAGGGTGGGCGGCATCTGCCATGTGTAGGAAACTGCGTGTTATTGTGGTGGAGGATAGTGTTACGTGTGGTGTGTGAGTTGCAGGGATGTTGGGGACAGCACAAACACCCAGCCCCCGGGCCGTTGGAAGTAACCAGTGAAGGTTAAAATCCCTGACCCCGCCGGGTATCGAACCCGGGACCCTCTGAACCGAAGGCCACTACGCTGACCATTCAGCCAACGAGACAGACAACCTAATTATTGAAAAAATGATAATGTGTTGATGCGCAGTGCACCTGAGATCATATTATGCATAAATTTAATTGAACATTCAATTTTTGTCACACATTTATTGGACAACAACGTATAATACTAATAAGAATTTGGTGTAGTAGCAGTCAGTTACCTCAGTTTCGAACGAGCTCCCTCTGCGCGAAATTAATAACAAATTAGGCTCATATGTTCCATATTTTCAAACTTTATTGGAACAGTTTTTGATTATTATTATTATTATTATTATTATTATTATTATTATTATTATTATTATTATTATTGTCCGCCTCTGTGGTGTAGTGGTTAGCGTGATTAGCTGCCACCCCCGGAGGCCAGGGTTCGATTCCCGGCTCTGCCACGAAATTTGAAAAGTGGTACGAGGGCTGGAACGGGGTCCACTCAGCTTCGGGAGGTCAACTGAGTAGAGGTGGGTTCGATTCCCACCTCAGCCATCCTGGAAGTGGTTTTCCGTGGTTTCCCACTTCTCCTCCAGGCGAATGCCGGGATGGTACCTAGCTTAAGGCCACGGCCACTTCCTTCCCTATTCCTTGCCTATCCCTTCCAATCTTCCCATCCCTCCACAAGGCCCCTGTTCAGCATAGCAGGTGAGGCCGCCTGGGCGAGGTACTGGTCATACTCCCCAGTTGTATCCCCCGACCAAGAGTCTGAAGCTCCAGGACACTGCCCTTGAGGCGGTATAGGTGGGATCCCTCGCTAAGTCCGAGGGAAAAACCGAACCTGGAGGGTAAACAGATTATTATTATTATTATTATTATTATTATTATTATTATTATTATTATTATTATTATTATTATTATTATTATTATTATTATTATTATTATTATTGTAATCGAATGAATTACCGCTCGGTTCTGTTTGTTCATTATTTGCATTTTTTTCCCCGCAGACTTACCCTTTGTACACCACCAACTAACACTTCCACTCAAAGTATACATGCACTTTCCAAAACTGTTCACTACAGTATATATTTTTCACGATTACTACCCCATTTAACAACCTCCACGACAACTCTAACTTTGGTTCACTAGGTAAGACAACTTCTTAAATAAAACATAGACACTACAACATTCCACCCAACAAAAGAACTAGTCGTTAAGTCCAACGGAACTCAAAGAAACATAATGTTCCTTATCGATGAGTTAATCTCGAGTAAACAAAATTCTGCTCAAACACATTGCGCTACTATAGAAGTTCGGGAGAAAAAGGGCCTATTGCTACACCACTGAGCCTGCAACGTGAGGACATAGGCAGTGTGATTCAAGTGTGGTCTATCACGTATAAGGTACACCTCATCGTACCAAAGATTACGGTAAAAGGGCTCAAGCAGGAAATAGCCTTGTGCGTCACACTTCATCACATGTTGACTAACCTGTGAACACATCCTTTATCATTTTTTCCGGATATAGCGTCATTACAAATAGGGCAACATAATATTATCTCTCCTCCAGTAAAAAAATAGTAAGGTTAGTTTTACGTCCCACTAACTACTTTTATAGTTTTCGGAGACGCCGAGGTGCCGAAATTTTGCCCCGCAGGAGCTCTTTTACGTGTCCTATCGACACGAGACTGATGTAGTTGACCACCTCCAAACACAACTGGACTGAGTCGAGATCGAACCCATTATCCTGGGCTCAAAAACCCAGTGGCCGATTGTCCGACCCATTCAGTCCAGCATATCTCACTTCAGTCCTTTACATTTTATTTGAGGGGCCCGAGTTTTATTTTGTTAGGTGGGCCCACATCACATTCGTCACGCTCCTGACGAGACGTAAAAAATGAAATGGCGTATGGCTTTTAGTGCCGGAGTGTCCGAGGACAAGTTCGGCTCGCCGGATGCAGGTCTTTTTTTTTGTCATTTGACTCCCGTAGGCGACCTGCGCGTCGTGATGAGGATGAAATGATGATGAAGACCACACATACACCCAGCCCCGTGCCAGCGAAATTAAACAATTAAGGTTAAAATTCCCGACCCTGCCGGGAATCGAACCCGGGACCCCTGTGACCAAAGGCCAGCACGCTAACCATTTAGCCATAGAGTGACGAGACGTAATTCAATTGGACTTGCATGTTCAAACCACAATGATGAAAGGGAAATTAGACATAATCATGGCCCGTGAACAATTTAGACTAGCAAGAAGGGATGATTCCGCCTCTGTGGTGTTGTGGTCAGTGTGATTAGCTGCCACCCCCAGAGGCCCGGGTTCGATTCCCGGCTCTTCCACGAAATTTGAAAAGTGGTACAAGGGCTGGAACGGGGTCCACGCAGCCTCGAGAGGTCAACTGAGAAGAAGGGGGTTCGATTCCCTCCTCAGCCATCCTGGAAGTGGTTTTCCGTGGTTTCCCACTTCTCCTCCAGGCAAATGCCGGGATGACATCTAACTTAAGGCTACGGTCGCTTCCTTCCCTCTTCCTTGTCCATCCCTTGCAAACTTCCCATCCCCACACAAGGCCCCTGTTCAGCATAGCAGGCGAGGCCGCCTGGGCGAGGTCCTGGTCATCCTCCCCAGTTGTATCGCCCGACCCGGAGTGTGAAGCTCCAGGACACTGCCCTTGAGGCGGTAGAGGTGGGATCCCTCGCTGAGTCCGAGAGAATAACCGACCCTGGAGGGTAAACAGGTGAAGAAGAAGAAGAAGAAGAAGAAGAAGAAGAAGAAGAAGAAGAAGAAGAAGAAGAAGAAGAAGAAGAATGGATTATCTTAACATACGGAAAATCATCTCAGAAGTGTCATTTAATATTTCAGTCTAATACTGTATTTGCATAAATGTAGGCCTAAAAGTAGTTTGGAACTGTATTTATACACTTTAGGCTAAAAGGTATAATAATAATAATAATAATAATAATAATAATAATAATAATAATAATAATAATAATAATAATAATTGCAGCCAAAACAGCACTTCAAATAACATTTTTAAAACCCAATACATGGAAGGACCCTCTCGGTTCCTAGAGGAGCAAGCTATGAAAACTAAATTTGGACAAATTTCCCAAGTAAATAAATTCAAATACCTTGGAGAAATCATTCAACCCTCTGGATTAAATCGTGAGGCAAATAAAGAGAGAATTACTAAATTACAGAAAGCATATCCAATCACTTGTAACACATATAACAAAAAATCATTATCTCGAAAAGCGAAACTAAGACATTATGATACAGTAATAAAACATGAAGCATTATACGTATCGGAAACTTTAATCATTGGCGGTAGATCACTCATGAAAGATAACAGACATACAGTACATACACACATCATCATTATAAACCGTTATGCCTTTCAGCGTTCAGTCTGCAAGCCTCTGTTAATTTACTAAACGTCGCCACAATCCTCTATTTGCAACTAGTGCTGTGGCCTCATTTAGTTCTATACCTCTTATCTTCGTTAGAAACGAAGTCTAACCATCGTCGTCTTGGTCTCCCTCTACTTCTCTTAAACTCCATAACAGAGTCCATTATTCTCCTAGGTAACCTATCCTCCTCCATTCGCCTCACATGACCCCACCACCGAACTTAAGAATAAGATATTCTGAGTCCATCCAGCTTTCACTCCCGTAAAGCGAAGTTCGTCTGAAAACAGACCGATGTAAAAATAGTTTGGTCCGGGAGCTGAATTTTCTTCTTACAAAACCGGGCGAGTTGGCCGTGCGGTTAGGGGCGCACGGCTGTGAGCTTGCATCCAGGAGATAGTAGGTTTGAATTCCACTGTCGACAGCCCTGATGATGGTTTTTCGTGGTTTCTCATTTTCACACCTGGCAAATGCTGGGGATCTTACTTAAGGCCACGGCCGCTTCCTTCCCACTCCCAGACCTTTCCTATACCATCGTCGCGATAAGACCTATCTGTGTCGGTGCGACGTAAAGCCACTATTAAAAAAATAGCTTCTTACAGAATACTGTTGATCGCAACTGCGAGCTCCCTGCATTAGCTTTACTGCAGCTTGATTCAATCTCATTTACTATATTACCATCCTGGGAGAACATACATCCTAAATATTTGAAATTATCTACCTGTTCCAGCTTTGTATCACCAATCTGACATTCAATTCTGTTGAATTTCTTACCTACTGACATCAATTTAGTCTTCGAAAGGCTACTTTTCATACCATACTCATTGCAACTATTTTCAAGTTCCAAGATATTAGACTGCAGGCTTTCTGCACAATCTGCCATTAAGGCCATGTCGTCAGCATAGACCAGAATGCTTACTACATTTCCACCTAACTGAATCCCTCCCTGCCACTTTATACCTCTCAGCATATGATCCACGTAAACTACAAACAAAAAACCCCTGTAAGTACCCTGAACCAAGAACTCATTCTACCATCAATTCTCACTGCAGCCCAATTATCAACGTACATGCCTTTGATTGATTTTAATAATCTACCCTTGAACCCATAGTCCCCCAGTATGGTGAACATCTTTTCCCTCGGTACCCTGTCATATGCTTTCTCTACATATACGAAACATAAACACAACTGTCTATTCCTCTCGTAGCATTTTTCAGTTACCTGGCGCATACTGAATATCTGATCCATACCTCGGTTGTGCAGAAAGCCTGCAGTCTAATATCTTGGAACTTGAAAATAGTTGCAATGAGTATGGTATGAAAAGTAGCCTTTCGAAGACTAAATTGATGTCAGTAGGTAAGAAATCTGGTCTGAAACCACACTGGTTTTCATCCCAACTTCCTCTCAACCACTGATCGCACCCTCCCTTCCAAGATGTTCGTGAATACTTTGCCTGGTACACTAATCAATGAAGTACCTCGATAGTTGTTGCAATCCTTCCTGTTCCCTTGCTTATAGATAGGTGCAAGTACTTTTTGTCCAATCTGAAGGTACTTTTCCAACACTCCATGCTAATCTTATTATTCTATGAAGCCATTTCACCCCTGCCTTCCCGTTATACTTCACCATTTCAGGTCTAATGTCATCTATTCATGCTGCTTTATGACAATGGAGTTTAGTTACCATCCTTTCCACTTGCTCAAGCGTAATTTCACCAACATCATTTTCCTCCTACCCATGAGCTCCGTTGTTCGTGACACTACCATGAAAATTTCTTTTTACGTTCAGAAGATTTTCAAAACATTCCCTCCACCTGTCCAGTGATTCCATGGGATCTATTATGAGTCCACCCGAATTACCCAAAACACTATTCATTTCCTTTTTCCCTCCCTTTCTCTTTATTACTGCCCAAAAAGGTTTCCCTGCTTACCAAAATCTTCCCACTACTTGTTTTTGGATTCTGCAACTATTTGTTTCACTCTGTTTCTTTCATCTGTGTACAATTCCCTGTCTGCATCAGCCCTAGTTTGGAGCCATTTCTGATGAGCATTCTTTTTACAAGTTGCTCTCACTTCATCATTCCACCAAGATGTTCGCTTTTTCCCATCTTTACACACAGTTGTTCCTAAGCATTCCCTAGCTGTTGCTACCACAGTATCCCTGTATACCACCCATATATTGTGACCGTGAGGCCACCGATGAGTGAACAGGTGTTGGTGCGGCTTGTGTTCGCTTGTCGGCGAGATGGGGTGCGCGCGACCTTGGACAAGGGCGAGGAACGATATGAATGAAATATTTGTAATATCTTTGGTGGCGACGTGCATAATTACGGAAGGTTCAAGAACTATAGTAAAATAAACTGGATAAAAGAATAGCACATTTAGGGGATATAAATTAAAAACTGAAATTTTGAAATAATTTGCACGACCTTGTGGCTGAAATGGTGATGAAGTTGTAGATTCGTACAGTAGAAGAATTTAGTTCCTAAATTGACTTTACTTCCGTGCATGTGCACCAGACATGATATTTAAGTCATGTGATACGAATACTCATTCTCACACACTGGCGTGTTCCTGGACTATCACCTTCAGTCGCTCAGCGTGGAACGTCGTGAATACTGGCTTCACTCCTGTGCTCTACCCGTCTGAAAATTGGATACAATTTAGAACAGTGCTGTGGTCAGACGTCGAATGTGCAGATATTAATCCCTTAAGTACGTGTCATTTCCAAAATACAGTTACGTGTGTGTTTGGAGCCTACTCTAAAGCATTTTGTGTAAGTTTCAGCTTTCTTACGAGTGGACGCGGAAGACGTGGACGTGAATATTTCCAGAAGAGGACGGAACTTCACATCATGGATTACCAGTGCTTCACCATGAAGTTCTAAACCTTTGACCATCGTTAGCGGCGTCGGGATGCAGATTCTTTCATCCTGGCATGGCTGATTGAGAACCCAGACTTCCAGACATGAAGATTTCTCTATAAGTTAAGTCGATTACGTCTCATTTATATCTGTTCTATGTAGTTTTGTTCTATTTTTTCTTTCTTCTTAGTAAGCTATTTTGACACATTTTATGGTTGTTTATTTGCTCGAATACGTCGTAAAACTGACACATGTGATTACTTAATGACCATGTGGCCATGAATTTGACAGTGAGGGTTCTGATAGAGTTATCCATGTGTTATCGACACCATCTTTGCTTATTGAGTAAATTTCGTCACGAATATGAATTAATTTATGTCCGATGGATTTAATGGTAGGATATTTCGTCCACATTTTCTATATTTTCCTTGTAATGGAACTTCTACTTGTACCTCGTGTCTGAGACAACGTGTCATCGGGATATTGAGTCCGAATTCTATGTACGAATTTAATGTGAACATGTGCATTGGGAGCATGTGATAATTAGTTGGAGTAATTAATCATCGAGACACTTTTAAGTGGATATTATGTATTTGTAGGACGTTGGTAGGTCCTGATATTTCACGGCTACACATATTTGAGATTAGGATGCGACAAGTTAGGGTCGTCATTGTGGTACACTGTACGTGTAGAGTATATGGAATAATTGTGCATGGCACGAATCTTCGCGAAACTGAGCTTTTCACATGTTAATGGATTATTCGCGATAAATGCAGTGTAGCCTAATGTTAGTGTCTTCAGATGAAGAAAATGAAAGTCCATGTTAATCGATGTACTTTTTAATTCGTGGGAATATCCCAAATTTTCTCAAGTAATCCAGTAATTTCAAGCTCAAGGTACAGATGAATGTTCGAGAAGGCCTTAGGTCTAAAGAATAGGTCTTCGACGAAATATCTAAATAATATCTGATTCGTGACTATATCAGCTCATTCGTTGATGCAATTTTTCGCTCTCATGTGATAACTCAATCTTGCTGTAACTCAATAAATTCGTTAACAGGAGAGTAATACGGTTGATCGACACTCGTCGACATGTACATAGTGTAGATATTTTCTTCTTGGTACTTACAGTCTTCTTGACAATTTCCGTAGTTAGCTGTAGAAGTAGTTATTTGTTAGTATTTAGAGGATTATTTTTTTATGTGTTCTGTTCTGAAATATGTGACACTGATATTATCGATTGATAGTGGACAGGATTTCCACATGGATGGTATTCTCCCCATTTACTTACGTTTGCAAGCCCAGGAGGCGTTTTATTTTGTTTAATTGTTGGTCAAATACTTAACGTTCAGTATAATTCTCACGGAAAGAGATGTGAGACGACGTGAACAGGTATATCCGACGTCTCGGATTAACTTAGAGAAAACCAAGGCAAATTCAACTTTTCATTTTATTGTTAAGATAACGACTGTAAATTTTATTTTTTGCTATGAGTGTCAACTTTTGAATCTTGGATATTTCTTTATTATACTCGTTCTTACAATTACTGCATTTTTTCCAGATTATCGCTGAAGGCTTGGCCCAGACCTCATTTTTTCTGAATGAAATTTTTTAATTCAACTGTAAACAAATAACTTAATAACTTTTAAAGACGATAAAAAAAAATTTTTCACAATGTAAATACTCTGTTAGAATGTTAGGGAAATAACTGTCGTGTACCATCCCATTTGATTGTGCCTAGGTTTGTTACATCAAGAGCCACATTCAATTCCATAACGTAACGATCATAATCATAATCACAGATTTCAGGATGGCCAATACTGCATTTAATTAAATAAAAGTGTCATGTTTGTTCTATACTTGGAACGTGCTTATTTGATGAACCCTATGATAATCCTGCCACATTCATTTATTTTATAAGCCTACAGCCACCGAACTGAGCACCCCTGGGGTGTCTCGTGTTCGCAGACTGACTACGACGGGCACATCTTAGTGGCTAGTCCCTTCCGTGGGGCTCGATTTGTGGCTTAAAAGTGGCTTAATCCATCGTGGAACTTGATTAATTGCTTCTCCACGTGGTTTAAATTGACTTGCTCAAATTACTAATTATTCAAGGTTCGGCAGGTTCATTTCAGATTTAATGCCATCCCAGTTAGGTAGAATTCTAACAGAGTACGCGGAATTTTCAGAATATTTTACTTGAGATTATGTGTTTCACATGGAAAAATGAGGGTTAGGAATTTTCTTCATGAAACTTGAATTTGCCTTATCACAATCAACATGTCTGGGGGGAAAGTTTCTGCATTTCGGCGTTTGCTGACACAGGTCACTTTATGAATAATAGAATGGATCTCGAGGAGATTAGGAGGTTATTAGAGACTCTGACAGTAGAGAGTAGGAGAGCACAGGACGAGAATAAAGAGGAATTTAGGAAGATGCAGGAAGAGAATAAAGAGGAATTTAGGAAAATTCAGGAAGATAGTAATGAACGATTGAGTCAAAAAATGAACATTATGGGTGCTGCGATACAGGAAGAGAATAGGAAGGCACAGGAAGAGGCGAAAAAGGGTCGTGACGAACTATATGCAAAACTGGAGGAAACTAGTTGTCGGATTGACAATATCGTGTTAGAGTGCAGGGAAAATCAGAAAAAAACCCTGGAACAAGTTGTTACTTTGACGAGCCAGATTAAAGAGGATAATAAGGTTATCACCGGGAAGGTCACCGCTCTTCAGAGTGACGTAGTCCTAGTAAGAAATAACATTGAATCCGTGAGGAAGGAGATAGATGTTATAAAGGTAGAGATTTCTACGGCACAAGAAGAGATGTCAGAACAAGTGAAAAATCTTAGAGGAGAGGTCACAGAAGACTTAAAGAAAATAAAAGAGAAGGTCGACGATGATCTCCGTTCCGTAAAGGACAGTATCTCAGTCAACCAAATGGAGATACAAGATATTTCACCCCAGTTCGATGATATCAAGAGCATGATTGACAAAGACAAGTCGGAAATACTCGAACAAATTATTAATCTTGCCGGAGATGTCAAGTCCGGGAAACAGAAGATGGAGGAAAATATGGACGCCCTCCAAAAATTAGAAAAAGAAGTAGGATTCTTGAAGTTGCAGGATAGGAGCACTAGAGTCTTAGTGACATCATTAATGGACCGACAGAGTAATGTCGAAGAGGTCGTACAGGCTAAATCTACTGTAACAGAAGGAATATCGCCCGTAGCTGAATCGTCTCAGAATATTACCCACATTGAACAACCCACAGTAAATCTCAGTACTACACCGGCACAAAGCGTACCGCAAATCATTAATTTTATCCGAATGAGCGAGGACAGGCCTAGAAAATTCAACAACTTAAACGGGGTCACACCTAAAAATTTCATTAGGGACCTTGATGAATATATTCGTGAACAGAAGATCCCTACTGAAAAACATCTGCGAACAGCGGAGAAATTTTTAGAGGGAGACGTGCTCAACTGGTACCATGCTTTCCGTTATACGTTTGAAGACTATGAAGGTTTCAAGCGCTTATTCCTACAGAGATACTGGGGAGCGGATCTGCAACAAGCACTACGGTTGGATTTGTATTCACGAAAATATTCCATAGATGGGCAGACGCAGTACGCTAATTACTTCTGTAATCAAGTACGACGAATGAAAGACCTCGACACTCCACCATCTGAAAATGAGTTGGTCCAGGCGATAACAAAGCAGTTTCCTGTGGAAGTACAGCGTTTACTCATTGCTGCCAATGTTCAGACCGCGGTGCAGGCTGAGGCTATCCTCAGACAGCTCGACCACACCATGAATGTCTCAACAGTACCGAAAACTCAAAGAAGTAATACTTATCAGGTCAACGTAATAGACACTCCGAAAAACCGGAATTCGACTCCAATGCCTGAAAACGGAAATCAGAGTGGACCTAAAGAGTACAAAAACCATCCCAGAGTGTACGATCGTCGATGGGAAGAGAGAAGAGCGAGACCCAGAGAGGACAGGATGGAAGATCCGAAGAATGTCCGAAGAAGGGGAAATTACAGGACACGGGACCGACCACAGGACTACAGACGGAATAGGCCCTATGATAGACCTAGATATTATTCGGATCGTAACTACCAGAATTTCAGAGACGAGATGGAGAACCGTCATCGAGAAAGCATGAGGTACATTGAAGAATTAAGGAAGGAAACTGAAAAAGGCTCGAAATGGAAGGACGCCATTCATAATCAAGACACCGATCCAGATGTGATGGGAGCCGAGAGCCTACAGTCCCAGCGACACCGGAATTCACCTCATGACGATAGATTAAATCCCTCGGCACCACAATATCAACCTGAAAATCAGGGTGCCAGAAGAAAGACTCCAATGTGAAGATATCAAACTATTACTCTCCTACGAACAGTTATATTCAATGCCTCGAACCTAAGACTCTACCGTAAAGCAGAAGAGTGAAGAAAGAAAAAAGAAAAGACCCAGGTCGGCTGTCGAAGAAATACCAGTTTGTGTCGTGCAGAATGATTACCGTTCAGACAACTGATAGATGCTTGGAAATTATAAATACCATGGAAAATTAAACAGTGAAGTAGACAACATACGGACCACATTTTAAAGAATGAACACGATCTAAAAAATTTTAACCTTGTTTAAAATTTTTTGTCCCAGTAAGAGGTGGATGTGACCGTGAGGCCACCGATGAGTGAACAGGTGTTGGTGCGGCTTGTGTTCGCTTGTCGGCGAGATGGGGTGCGCGCGACCTTGGACAAGGGCGAGGAACGATATGAATGAAATATTTGTAATATCTTTGGTGGCGACGTGCATAATTACGGAAGGTTCAAGAACTATAGTAAAATAAACTGGATAAAAGAATAGCACATTTAGGGGATATAAATTAAAAACTGAAATTTTGAAATAATTTGCACGACCTTGTGGCTGAAATGGTGATGAAGTTGTAGATTCGTACAGTAGAAGAATTTAGTTCCTAAATTGACTTTACTTCCGTGCATGTGCACCAGACATGATATTTAAGTCATGTGATACGAATACTCATTCTCACACACTGGCGTGTTCCTGGACTATCACCTTCAGTCGCTCAGCGTGGAACGTCGTGAATACTGGCTTCACTCCTGTGCTCTACCCGTCTGAAAATTGGATACAATTTAGAACAGTGCTGTGGTCAGACGTCGAATGTGCAGATATTAATCCCTTAAGTACGTGTCATTTCCAAAATACAGTTACGTGTGTGTTTGGAGCCTACTCTAAAGCATTTTGTGTAAGTTTCAGCTTTCTTACGAGTGGACGCGGAAGACGTGGACGTGAATATTTCCAGAAGAGGACGGAACTTCACATCATGGATTACCAGTGCTTCACCATGAAGTTCTAAACCTTTGACCATCGTTAGCGGCGTCGGGATGCAGATTCTTTCATCCTGGCATGGCTGATTGAGAACCCAGACTTCCAGACATGAAGATTTCTCTATAAGTTAAGTCGATTACGTCTCATTTATATCTGTTCTATGTAGTTTTGTTCTATTTTTTCTTTCTTCTTAGTAAGCTATTTTGACACATTTTATGGTTGTTTATTTGCTCGAATACGTCGTAAAACTGACACATGTGATTACTTAATGACCATGTGGCCATGAATTTGACAGTGAGGGTTCTGATAGAGTTATCCATGTGTTATCGACACCATCTTTGCTTATTGAGTAAATTTCGTCACGAATATGAATTAATTTATGTCCGATGGATTTAATGGTAGGATATTTCGTCCACATTTTCTATATTTTCCTTGTAATGGAACTTCTACTTGTACCTCGTGTCTGAGACAACGTGTCATCGGGATATTGAGTCCGAATTCTATGTACGAATTTAATGTGAACATGTGCATTGGGAGCATGTGATAATTAGTTGGAGTAATTAATCATCGAGACACTTTTAAGTGGATATTATGTATTTGTAGGACGTTGGTAGGTCCTGATATTTCACGGCTACACATATTTGAGATTAGGATGCGACAAGTTAGGGTCGTCATTGTGGTACACTGTACGTGTAGAGTATATGGAATAATTGTGCATGGCACGAATCTTCGCGAAACTGAGCTTTTCACATGTTAATGGATTATTCGCGATAAATGCAGTGTAGCCTAATGTTAGTGTCTTCAGATGAAGAAAATGAAAGTCCATGTTAATCGATGTACTTTTTAATTCGTGGGAATATCCCAAATTTTCTCAAGTAATCCAGTAATTTCAAGCTCAAGGTACAGATGAATGCTCGAGAAGGCCTTAGGTCTAAAGAACAGGTCTTCGACGAAATATCTAAATAATATCTGATTCGTGACTATATCAGCTCATTCGTTGATGCAATTTTTCGCTCTCATGTGATAACTCAATCTTGCTGTAACTCAATAAATTCGTTAACAGGAGAGTAATACGGTTGATCGACACTCGTCGACATGTACATAGTGTAGATATTTTCTTCTTGGTACTTACAGTCTTCTTGACAATTTCCGTAGTTAGCTGTAGAAGTAGTTATTTGTTAGTATTTAGAGGATTATTTTTTTATGTGTTCTGTTCTGAAATATGTGACACTGATATTATCGATTGATAGTGGACAGGATTTCCACATGGATGGTATTCTCCCCATTTACTTACGTTTGCAAGCCCAGGAGGCGTTTTATTTTGTTTAATTGTTGGTCAAATACTTAACGTTCAGTATAATTCTCACGGAAAGAGATGTGAGACGACGTGAACAGGTATATCCGACGTCTCGGATTAACTTAGAGAAAACCAAGGCAAATTCAACTTTTCATTTTATTGTTAAGATAACGACTGTAAATTTTATTTTTTGCTATGAGTGTCAACTTTTGAATCTTGGATATTTCTTTATTATACTCGTTCTTACAATTACTGCATTTTTTCCAGATTATCGCTGAAGGCTTGGCCCAGACCTCATTTTTTCTGAATGAAATTTTTTAATTCAACTGTAAACAAATAACTTAATAACTTTTAAAGACGATAAAAAAAAATTTTTCACAATGTAAATACTCTGTTAGAATGTTAGGGAAATAACTGTCGTGTACCATCCCATTTGATTGTGCCTAGGTTTGTTACATCAAGAGCCACATTAAATTCCATAACGTAACGATCATAATCATAATCACAGATTTCAGGATGGCCAATACTGCATTTAATTAAATAAAAGTGTCATGTTTGTTCTATACTTGGAACGTGCTTATTTGATGAACCCTATGATAATCCTGCCACATTCATTTATTTTATAAGCCTACAGCCACCGAACTGAGCACCCCTGGGGTGTCTCGTGTTCGCAGACTGACTACGACGGGCACAATATAAAGAAAGAACAATTTTACGGAAAATTTTCGGCCCAGCCTGCACAGAGGGAGTATGGATGAAAAGGAAATCTCATGAAATTTATTGCCATACTGAAAAAAAATCGCAGACACTATCAGGAAAAGGAGGTTGAAGTTCTATGGTCACATTCTCAGAATGAACAATGATAGACTGAACAAAAGAATTCTACATCTTGCCCTCACACTGAAGTTCAAGAACAAGTGGTTAAATGAAATAGAATAAGATCTTCAGGAAATCAGCATCAACCAGGAAAGTGTGAAGAACCTATCTGATTTCAGAACACGGATTAATTATCATAGTTCTAGAACTACTAAAACCTAGACAGAAGAACGTAAAAACAATTTCAGTGAGAGGATGAAGAGATTTTGGGTAAAGAAGGAAGCAAAATCATCAGCTAAATAAATTCAAGTGTGCTGCTATGTTGGGCGTAACGATGAGGAAGAAAAAAGTAATGTTATTGTTTTTACGTCCCACTAACTACTTTTGACAATTTTCGGAGACGCCAAGGGCAGGTAGTAATTCTTATTTTGTTCCCGTAAGCTTGCAATGTTTTATACTTCTTAATCTGCTTACCTTCCAGGATTGATTTTCTGCTCGGACTCAGCGAGGGCTCCCACCTCTACCGCCTCAAGGGCAGTGTACTGGAGCTTCAGACTCTGGGTCGGGGAATACAAGGTGGGAGGATGACTAGTACCTCGCCCACGCGGCCTCACCTGTTATGCTGAACAGGGGCCTTGCGGGAGGATGGGAATATTAGAAGGGATAGACAAGGAAGAGGGAAGGAAGCGGCCGTGGCCTTAAGTTAGATCCCGGCATTTGAATGAAGGAGAAGTGGGAAACCACGGAAAACCACTTCCAGGATGGCTGAGGTGGGAATCGAACCCACATCTACTCAGTTGACCTCCCGAGGCTGAGTGGACCCCGTTTCACTTTTCAAATTTCGTGGCAGAGCCGGGAATCGAACCCGGGCCTCCGGGGATGGCAGCTAAACACACTAACCACTAAACCAAAGAGGCGGACTAATGTTTTATACACGCAGCAATTATTACAATATCTTTTGTTTTAAAAAAAATCTAGTCACCATAGTCAACTTTTGCTGGAACATCTATCCTGTGTTTGTCTTCCTTCTGCTTTTTCCTTAGAACACCATTATTTCCAATAGGACAGTGTCTTCCTGAAATGTGATTCAGAATTGTCATGCAGACAAAGTCATTTCTCGTATGAGCGTATTTTTTATCAGTAACTCTTCTAGAACTTACCTGTACCGGGCGAGTTGGCCGTGCGTGTAGAGGCGCGCGGCTGTGAGCTTGCATCCGGGAGATAGTAGGTTCGAATCCCACTATCGGCAGCCCTGAAAATGGTTTTCCGTGGTTTCCCATTTTCACACCAGGCAAATGCTGGGGCTGTACCTTAATTAAGGCCACGGCCGCTTCCTTCCAACTCCTAGGCCTTTCCTATCCCATCGTCGCCATAAGACCTATCTGTGTCGGTGCGACGTAAAGTCCCTAGCAAAAAAAAAAGAACTTACCTGTTGGCTCCACGCTCGGTCAGGATATCCGCAAGACCCGCAGAACATCCACACTTCAAACTATTCTATTTTATTAATAGTTCATATTTCAGCATCATATGTGGCGATAGGGAATATCAGAGCTTCCCGTTTGGAAGGGGGAATGGTAGAAGACATCGATGGTGGGTGCATGCGAACTCCTAGAAACTATGCAATGTTGATAACTTGTGAGACGAGTTCATGTAACTTCTAGAAATGTGTATCAATCAATCAATCAATCAATCAATCAATCAATCAATCAATCAATCAATCAATCAATCAATCAATCAATCAATCAATCAATCAATCAATCAATCAATCAATCAATCAATCAATCAATCAATCAATCAATCAATCAATCAATCAATCAATCAATCAATCAATCAATCAATCAATCAATCAATCACTTTTGATCTCTATTCAAAGTAAATTATTTCACTCCCTAATTTTTCTTCCTATGGACGAATATTTGTCCCAATTTGTCCTTTTGAATTCCAATGTTATTTCATATTATTATGATATTTCCTGCCTTTAAAACTCGACTTAAGTTTATTCGTCTACTAATGTCATTCCACGACAACTCTCCCTGACAGCTCGAAGCATACTGCTTAGTTGAGCAGCTCGTCTCTTTACTTCCAAGTCTTCCCAGCCCAAAGTTTGCAACATTTTCGTAACACTACTCCGTTGTCGGAAAACATCCAGGGAAAATCATACTGCTTTCCTTAGAATCCTTTTAGAGTTCTCGAATCAAATAATCCTGTGAAAGTTTCATACACAGGAGCTTTCTTTTTAATTTGCTTTACGTCGCACCAGCAGAGATAGGTCTTAGGGTGACGATGGAATAGGAGTGGAAAGTAATCGGCCGTGGTCTTAAGGGACAGCCCCGGCATTTGTCTGGTATGAAAATGGGAAACCATCTTTAGGGCTGCCGACACTGGGGTTCAAACCCACTATCTCCTGAATGCAAGCTCACAGCTTGTCTTCTATTTTGGAGGCGCAGGCGCATATGCATACAATTAGTACTACCTTGGGTGACCGCCACCGTTCTTTCTCACCGCCGTAAGCCTGTATGGCATCAAACGAAATGTTTGCAATAGTAGGGTTCAATTTTATCCCATTTCCGTTGGAGGCGTTCCTAGGGTCATTCTTGTTAGATATGGGATGTTGGCGGAGTTTCTCCTCTAATAAAACCCACAAATTTTCATACATATTGACGACTGGGGACTGTGAAGGGTATCCAGTCCAAGAGGACAATCTCATGCGGACCAAATGAGCCTTATGTTTCGGAACATCATTGTGGTAAAACGAGAAAAAAAATTCCTTTTCGCCTAACTTTACTGCTCTCTATTTCAGGTTCCTTCTCAGAATGTCTCCTCCTGTGGGTGGGGGCGGTAGAATAACACCCACGGTAACCCCTGCCTGTCGTAAGAGGCGACTAAAAGGGGCCCCAGGGGCTCTGAACTTTGGGAGCGTGAGTTGGCGACCACGGGGTCCTCAGCTGAGTCCCGACATTGCTTCCACTTGTGCCATGCTTCTCACTTTTATCTATCCTATCTGACCTCACTTGGTCAACTCTTGTTCTTTTCCGACCCCGACGCTATTAGGTTTGCGAGGACTAGGGAGTCTTTCATTTTCACGCCCTTCGTGGCTCTTGCCTTTCTTTGCCCAATACCTTCATTTTTCGAAGTATCGGACCCCTTACATTTTTTCTCTCTGATTAGTGTTATATAGAGGATGGTTGCCCAGTTGTACTTCCTCTTAAAACAATAATCACCACCACCATCTCAGAATGTCCAAATGCATATCCTTGTCCCTAGTACTATCCATGAAATGCAGTGTCCCGGCATATGAAATGCAGGGCTTTCTATTTGACTCCCGTAGGCAACCTGCGCGTCGTGATGAGGATGAAATGATGATGAAGACAACACATACACCCAGCCCCCGTGCCATTGCAATTAACCAATTAAGGTTAAAATCCCCGACCCGGCCGGGAATCGAACCCGGGGCCCTTTGAACCGAAGGCCAGTACGCTGATCGTTCAGCCAACGAGTCGGACTTCCCGGCATATGAAGCTCCCATACACCCTCATCCCATCAGGTATCCACCAGTATGTTTCACTATTAGTCTCCGATTATTTTGCTGAAGTTCCAGTTTTGGTTCAATCCAGACGCCGATCTTCCCATATGGTATATAAACATTAAGTTTACTTTCATACAAAAATATTACTATCTTAAAACAATCAAAAGTTTTACCTGCATATTCCGTGGAACCTGAGATGGTTGTTCTTCGTGAAGTATGGTTTGTTCCTGATTCTTCGACCATGAAAGTCTTGTATACGAGGGACCTTTCAAACAGTTTCTGTGCAGGCCCTTTTCTGCAAGGTAAGTTCTAGTTTTTACAAGTTTCAGTGCACTTGTTGCGGAGTTTCTCTTTATCGTAAGTCGAATTCATCACTCATTTGAAGCAGCGAATATTTTACTCGCGCTATATATTGTTTTCTGTTTTATTCTCCTAACGAACATGATTAACAATATTTTGGACAGTAGAATGGAATTCACTGTTTTGACGATGTCACGCAAAGATTTGTCCTGTTGGTGATAGAAATTACCTATTTTCTCAGCGCTGCGGACGTCTGACCTCGTTCACGTTCCATATTGATCTATGACGGGTTACTTGGATAGAACAAAGGTTACGAACAACTAACTCAGCAGGACGTGTAGTAATCAAATGGAGAGCACGAAATATGTAGTATACTACTTTCAGTGCAACGTTCATTTTATTGCTTTCTTGTTTCAGTTTTTGTATGGATACGTAAGGAGTAATGACTTGGATCTCCATTAATCCTCAGCGTTTAGAAGAGATATTCCTTTCCTACCAAATATAATCTGTACAAAGTGAACCATTTTCACTGTGAGCCACTGTATATTAGTTAAGACAAAGCTAACGTGCATCTTCGGTGCACTTGGACCGGCTGCCACTGGGAAGCCTGTCACCGTCAATCGCCTAGCACGTCCCCAAACAAAGAAGAAAGTGGAAGAATTTCAAGACCCAGTTGAGGGTCGAAATGCACCAAACGTTGACCAAGTAAGGCCGGATAGGATTGTTTAAATTTTATATATTCAAGTCACCTGAGCTGAAGCTTATTCTGGTGCACTTCATTCTAATATTATAATGGCTGCAGACTATGTATATAATAAATTAATTCATTCCAGTATTATAAGTTTGTAACATCAAATCATACATACATACATACATACATACATACATACATACATACATACATCATTATAGACCGTTATGCCTTTCAGCGTTCAGTCTGCAAGCCTCTGTGAATTTACTTAACGTCCCCACCATCCTCTGTTTGCAACTAGTGCTGTTGCCTCATTTAGTTCTATACCTCTTATCATTAAATCGTTAGAAACTGACTCTAACCATCGTCGTTTGGGTCTCCCTCTACTTCTCTTACCCTCTTTAGCAAGTCCATTATTCTCCTAGGTAACCTATCTTCCTCCACTCGCCTCACATGATCCCACCACCGAAGCCGATTTATGCGTAGTTTCATCCATCGAGTTCACTCCTAACTTAGCCTTTATCTCCTCATTCCGAGTACCCTCCTGCCATTCTTCCCACGTGTTGTACCAGCAATCATTCTCGCTACTTTCATATTCGTTACCTCTAACTTATGAATAAGATATCCTGAGTACACTCAGCTTTCGTTGGTCTGAAAACCGATGTAAAGATAGTTTCATCCGGGAGGCCACTTCCTTCTTACAGAACACTGTTGATCGCAACTGCGAGCTTTACTGCACCTTGATTCAATCTCACTGAATATATTACCATCCTGGGAGAACACACATCCTAAACACTTGAAATTATCTACCTGTTCCAGCTTCGTATCATCAATCTGACAATCAATTCTGTTGAATTTCTTACCTACTGATGTCGATTTAGTCTTCGAGAGGCTAATTTTCATACCATACTCATTGCACGTATTTTCAAGTTCCAAAATATTAGACTGCAGGCCTTCGGCACAATCTGCCATTAAGACCAAGTCGTCAGCATAGGCCAGATTGCTTACCACATTTCCACCTAACTGAATCTCTCCCTGCCATTTTATACCTTTCAGCAGATGATCCATGTAAACTACGAACAGCAAAGGTGAAAGATTACACACTTGTCTAACCCCTGTAAGCACCGTGAACCAAGAACTAATTCTACCATCAATTTTCACTGCAGCCCAATTGTAAACACAAATTCCTTTGATTGATTTTCATAATCTACCATTAACTGCACATTCCCCCAGTATGGTGAACATCTTTTCCCTCGGTACCCTGTCATATACTTTCTCTAGATCTACGAAAAATAAACACAACTGTCTATTCCTCTCGTAGCATTTTTTCAAGTACCTGGCGCATACTGAAAATCTGATCCAGATAACCCCTCTGTGGTCTGAAACCACACTGGTTTTCATCCAATTTCCTCTCAAGCACTGATCGCACCCTCCCTTCCAAGATGCCAGTGAATATTTTACCTGGCATACTGATTAATGAGACGCCTCGATAGCTGTTGCAATCCTTCCTGTTCCCTTGCTTATAGATAGGTGCAATTAGTGCTTTTGTCCAGTCTGAAGGTACCTTACCAACACTCCATGCTAATCTTACTACCCACAACTTTCAACGGTTTAGCCAGCGTGTGATAAAAATGGCGCATGAACGGGTGTTTTTCCTTCGACTTGCTTCACTGAAGATTTATAATGCTCAGCTTCCTTTGGTCATAAATGAATGTTTCTATAAACATTTCTAGAGAAATTCTTAATAGAATGGTAAAAACCGCATCAAAATCCATCCAGTCATTCTTGAGATTAGCTCTCATAAACAGACAGATAGACAGGGTCGAAGACTTTATTTTATACTTTATACTAAATACAGATATAATCATAAGTAAGGTTCGGATGTTAAGGAAGTCATATTTCTTTCCTGAACTTATTTTACCCAAAATATGAAAAATAAGTGTAAATGACGGGTCCCTGGCACCGTTTAAAGCAATTTTATGATGCATATAAATCCATATTTTGGTCAGTTTTTATTGTTTAGGTCATATTTTGCTCATTTTGAGCATTTTAGTGATATAAGGTCGTATTTTGCTCATTTTAGTGATATAAGGTCATATGTTGAGCATTTTAGTGATATAAGGTCATATTTTGCTCATTTTAGTGATATAAGGTCATATTTTGAGCATTTTAGTGATATAAGGTAATATTTTGCTCATTTTAGTGATATAAGGTAATATTTTGAGCATTTTAGTGATATAAGGTCATATTTTGAGCATTTTAGTGATATAAGGTCGTATTTTGCTCATTTTAGTGATATAAGGTCGTATTTTGAGCATTTTAGTGATATAAGGTCATATTTTGCTCATTTTAGTGATATAAGGTCATATTTTTAGCATTTTAGTGATATAAGGTCATATTTTGCTCATTTTAGTGATATAAGGTTGTATTTTTAGCCTTTTTATGATATAAGGTCATATTTTTAGAATTTTAGTGATGTAAGGTCATATTTTGCTCGTTTTAGTGATATAAGGTCGTATTTTTAGCCTTTTTGTGATATAAGGTAATATTTTGCTCATTTTAGTGATATAAGGTCGTATTTTGCTCATTTTAGTGATATAAGGTTATATTTTGAGCATTTTAGTGATATAAGGTCGTATTTTGAGCATTTTTGTTTAAACTGAGGCATCGCTTTTAACAAGGTATATGTTACCTTCGTCGACTTTCAAAGATAGGATTTCCAAATATTGTAGTAGGTATACAGTCGAACCTCGATATCTCGAACCTTAATTACTCGAAGTTTTAGTATCTCGAAGTAACCTAAATTTTCGGCCAGTTGTCCTATTCATCACGTGTATTTATTTATCTACTACTCGAAATTCGGTTGCATGAATTTCTCGATATCTCGAAGCAAACATTTTCTCCCTTGAAGCAAAAAACACTCTGTAACTCGAATTTTGTGCAACATTAACTGTACAATACAATACGGCATTTGTGGTTTGTGAGGAACAGTTAACAAGTAAATAAAGGGTCACATTGATGCTGGGAGATAATAGGACGGGAATAGAAGAACTAAAACTTCTTATTATCGGAAAATCGGCGAAGCCTCGCTGTTTCTCGGGTGGGAATTTGCTAGCGGTCACCTACGAAAACAGCCCACGAAGATGACAAGCACCATTTACGAATCTCGGCTGCAAGGTATTGATGGGAAGTTCCAACGTGAAGGGAGGAAAGGTTAACCTTAACCAACAGAAGAGACTAACGGATTTTTTTTCCAAAGGTGTTAACCGAGGTATGTTTCTTGTTTCACTACTGTATGTATTGTACCCTGTCTTCTAAAAAGTTACTGTAATAATGTTATAATTAAAGTTATGCAGTAAAATAGAGTTTGTTTGTATATTTTTAAATACTGTTAAAAGTAATATATTCAGTATAAGCCCGTCGATACATATGATTCAATTATGTGCTATACATGCTCAAAAATGGTATTCTCTATGTCGCGAAATTTCGATAACCCGAGGTGATTCAGGCTATCGAGGCTCCACTGTATTTTTTTTCTTCTTTCCCCGAAACAGATAGGTGGTAGGTTTACAAGACATAATTCCGAGAAAGAGATGATGTGCGAACGTACGCCGACAGATACCTAAAAAAGCATGCTAATACTTCGTTTTTTTGGTTCCTTGTTTATAAAAACAGAATGAGAACTCCGTCTCAGGGCCATGATACGTACCTACTGAGGGTCTGTCAGTTTGCATGATTAAATGCGTCTGGTGTGTTGTCACTAATCACTTTTTGACATGTCTGATGTTCAAGTATGAAGGATGAGTTCTCCACCTAATCAATACTTTATTTTACATAGTGTCAATATTATTTACATAAAAAGACAGTACCGGTTTCGGTCCGTAAATAGGTCATCTTCAGATGCTAGAGAACCTACTTAATAGCGACTGCGCAGAATAAATACTACTAAAATTAAACAAGGATGCCAATAAATAAACATGACACCACTATTCCAAAATTACTTAATGTTAAGATATATACATATGGTACAATTTTGGGGTTAAGGGACTATTTTCAAAAATTATATTACTGAGGTTGGAATTGGATATAATTTTTAGACTTTAACAAAAATCACTGACATTCAGGTGTCACTTGTTAAACTCTAAAAATTATATCCAATTCCAACCTCAGTAATGTAATTTTTGAAAATAGTCCCTTAACCTCAAAACTGTACCATATGTATATATCTTAACATTAAGTAATTTTAGAATAGAGATATCATATTTGTTTATTGGCATCCTTGTTTAATTTTAATTTTAGTAGTATTTATTCTGTATTGTCGTTATTAAGTAGGTTCTCTAGCAGCTGAAGATGACCTATTTTCGGGTCGAAACCGGTACTGTCTTTTTATGTAAATAATATTGACACTATGTAAAATAAAGTATTGATTAGGCGGAGAGCTCATCCTTCATACTTGTACTTGAACTATCAATACGGACCATGAAACTAATAGATTATAATGTCGCCGGGCTGAGTGGCTCAGACGGTTGAGGCGCTGGCCTTCTGACCCCAACTTGGCAGGTTCGATCCTGGCTCAGACCGGTGGTATTTGAAGGTGCTCAAATACGTCAGCCTCGTGTCGGTAGATTTACTGGCACGTAAAAGAACTCCTGCGGGACTAAATTCCGGCACCTCGGCGTCTCCGAAGACCGAAAAAGTAGTTAGTGGGACGTAAAGCAGATAGCATTATATATTATATTAGATTATAATGCCTGATGTTAGTAACACTCTACTATTATCTGTCCAAAAAAATTTAAAAAAACATACTTTTTAAAGACATTTTTCAAGTTTTTAGGGTATATTTGCTAGCATATTTTGTACTTCTTTCGGTCATAAACTTCTGAACCTTAATCATAATATATGTATATTACATGAAAAATGAGTGGTTGTGTTGATTTATTCTGATTAATAACTTTCGACTCGATCGTTTCCGGACTGCGGATCCTTATCTTAAATTGATCCATTGGCCGTCCTCCATCATTGCTGAAAGTTTGTAACATCCATCACGGATACACCGTATAACTGAATGGTTATGTCTCAAAACTCACGAGTTTCAAAACTTACGGACTAAAATTAGTTACAAATAGTATCAAAACTCACGACTACAAACTGGTTGCTTAAGTAAACATTCTAATGAGTCTCAAAATTCACGACTCCGGACAGCAGGTGGTTGCGATGACTGCAGGAGGGATGAGATGCGTTGTGATTCACGCTCCCCTACGACAGGCAGGGTATATACTGTGGAAGTTATTCTGTCATCCCGACCCACAGGGGAAAAATAATGGCTGGTGAATTAAAGAGACCGATGTGTATTATTATTATTATTATTATTATTATTATTATTATTATTATTATTATTATTATTATTAAAATATTTTGCTGTTATCTTAAAGCTGATTTTTTTTACCTTTCACCGGGAGGTATGGTGCAGGTCTTTGGAGTTGACGCCGTACAGGCGACCTGCACGTTTGTGAGGATGAGGCCCTACCTAAACTAAAGTCTAATGCTGAAGGCGGCACGAACACCCAGTCCCCGAGCCATAGGAATTAACTAATGAAAGTTAACATTTCTGACCCAACCAGAAACCGAACTCGGAACCCCCTTGACCCCATGGACCAAAGGCCAGCATGCTAACCATTTATGCATGCAGCCGGACGACACAAAATTAAACTAGGTATACAGTATTGCCCGCTGCAAGTTAAAATAAACTGTCAGTTGATAGTACTGCGACTTAGTTCCATTATGCGGCCAGAAGGCGGCAATTACTTGAATGAGGAATTTCATTTAGAAATAATTAAGATCAAGACAGTTAATTCACTCATTTAGTTTCAATACTTGGAGATTCACTTGAAAAAAAAGCGTATTTCTATATTTCATAAGAGTTCATCTATTCGCTATTCAATAGATCATCTACCCGACACACTTAAACCGAAAAATATTATCCATGACGCATCCGATTATTCTGCGCGAATGATATTTGAAACTCATTCGATTATTTAAATGGATTATTCATTCGATTATTTAAATAATCGGATGGAAGTTATTCGATTATTAAAAGTATTCCATTATCCCATCACTAATAGGGTGGACATTTATCCATTCAAAGAAGAACTCGCCTTGCTCGTGAGTTTTGAGACTGGCCCAGGTAGAGAAACCTGTTCTTACTAATCCTCTTCCTGGAATTCGTGAGTTTTGGGACTCGTGAGTTTTGAGACTCGTGAGTTTTGAGACGACACGAACTGAATTACAGGTATATTGAAAAAGATAAGCTTGACACATGTAAACAGAAGCATTGTTAACTTCCGCCGTTGTGGACATTCCTCGCAGACAAGTTGAGAGTCCCTGGGGTGGCCTTTGTGTCGAGAATAGTTCACGAGCTCCAAATAGATGGCGTTCTCCCTCTCTCACCCCGTCGACTGTAAGAAGACGTCACGAGCCTTCCCCCTCGCAAACCGAGGTGTAAAGGAAATACTGCACAATAGAGTGTTCCGCAATATTGTGTAATACGTTTACAAGCACAGTTTACTGTGCGAACAAAACGAGTTTCGTGTGTATGAGAGTAGCTACAGGTATGTTTACATGCATTTCCTTGATAACATTCAAAATACATAGCTCGATATCCCGCCGCGTAAAAATACGGCAGCTTTCTCTCTCCAACGAAATTCCTCTTGTGGGCCGAGGCGGTAAAACACATCCACAGTACCTCATGCCTATCGTGTAAGGTGACTGCAGCCCCCAGGGGCTCTCAACAAGGTATGCCTTGATGAGTAGCTCAGACGGCAGAGCGCTATCCTTCTGAGCTCAAATTTGCAGATTCAATCCCGGTTCGGTCCGGTGGTATTTGAACGTGTTCATATACGCCAGCCTTCTCTCGTGTGAACTTCCCCTCACCACCACCACCACCACCACCACCATATGTGGACTTGGCCCTGTTTTCTGACGCCACCCCTATGTAGATGTTCTCACTATTGTGTGCTTATGTGGTGGTAGGTAGTGTAATGTGTAGGTCCGCATTGTTATACCATATCAAAGTGGGAATCGTTTGTATGTATGTCTCGAATGGACTCAAAAACTACTGGACCGAAATCGATGAAAATATCACAATTTGCTCTTAATATCCCTGGAAGGGTTTAGGAAGTGGTTTGAACGAAATCTGATGGGTAGTTCGGCATATGGAGTAATTAATGGCGTGTGGACTCTGGAGAGGCCGGGTGCAGGTCTTCCGAGTTGACGCCGTATAGGCGACCTGTGCGTCTACGAGGTTGGGGACCTACCTGTGATGAAATGTAATGCTGAAGACGGCGAACACACCCAGCCCCCGAACCATTGGAATTAACCAATGAAAGTTAAAATACCCGACCCGGCCGGGAATGGAACCGGTACCCTCTGGACCAAAGGTCAGTACGCTAACCATTTAGCCATAGAGCCGGGCGGCATAGGGGGTGAGAAGGGTGAAAAAAAGAAAATAGGGGAAGGTAAGTAAACCGCATGACAAGTCTGATCAGTGGGTTGCCTAACCAACAGTATGCAAAAATTATGAAGTGTTTCTTAAAACTCAAAGCCTCTGTGGCTTAGGTAGCAGCGCGCCGGTCTCACCGCTGGGTTCCATGGTACAAATCCCGGTCACTCCATGTGAGATTTCTGCTGTACAAAGCGGAGGCGGCACAGGTTTTTCTCCGGGTACTCCGGTTTTCCCTGTCGTATTTCATTCCAGCAACACTCTCCAATACCAATATCATTTCATTTCATCTCTCATTCATTACACATTGCCCCAGAAGAGTGCGACCGGCTTCGGCAGTCGGCACAATTCCTATCCTCACTGCTGGAAGAGGGGTTCATTCATTCTATTCTTGACCCGGTTGAATGACTGGAAACAGGCTGTGGATTTCCATTTTCCTTAAAACTTACCTTCTTCTTCTTCTATAAACGGTATATGAAAAGGAAAATTTCAAGTTCAGTTCCCATTGCACAGTGGGTGAGAAGTTAAGAAAGAAAATGTCGAAAATGACAGATTCACTAGCTAACATGATTTTGCGGTAACATAGAAAATATGTAATTCTTATGGAAATCGCTGCCCTAATTCCGAAAATGATGCTATTTTTTTCTATCACGTCTAGTTTTGACGCAATTCGGTGTTTTAGTATCTGCATGAATTAGTAAGATGTAATGTTGAGAGATATTCTCGCGCAATTTATTTTAGAATACAATTATGTGATTTGATTTGTTATTGTTTGCATTTTATTATAGGTTTATTGCTGTCTAAATTTTCATTTTGTAGTTGGGGATTTTCTGGTAAATTCATAACAAACTCCCCCAGATACGCAATAGACCGCGAGGTATGTAGGATTGAAGATAAGACAGTTGAGAGTTTGTCTTTCATCTTAGACCACTTGAATAAACAGACGTGTTAAAAGCTCCAGCGCTTATGCAATGTTTCCTTTCAAAGATAACAGTCTGAAAGTATTATACTCAAGAAGATGAACTTGTATTTTGTACGGATGTTTCAAATCTTCTACGTCGATTGGAAGAGAATATGATCATAGTAACTGGCGTGTTTTTATTGACTCTTCCATAATAAGTTTAAAGGCTGTTTTGCTTCATAATACAAATGTTCTGGCATCCGTCCACTTGCACACTCCACAAAAATGTCTGAAACATACGAGACCTTAAAGTTGGTGCTTGAAAAAGTTAAATATCATGAGCATGGGTGGCAAATTTGCGGTGATTTGAAGATCATTGGATTGTTGCTGGGACAACAAAAAGGCTATACAAAATTTCCCTGTTTTCAATGCGAATGGGATAGCAGGGCACGGGATAAACATTGGGATACAGTGAATTGGACAGAAAGGAAACAACTACAACCAGAATCCAAAAATGTCTTGAATGTAAGTCTTATTGACCGTGATAAAATTCTACTTCCACCCTTGCACATCAAATTTGGATTGATGAAACTGTATGTCGAGGCATTAGATAAAAGTAGCCTATGCTTCCAATATTTATCCACTAAATTTCCCTCATTATTAGATGCAAAAATCAAAGAAGGCGTATTTGATGGACCACAGATTCGTAAACAGATGAAGGTAAAAATTTTCACAGACACGATGACCAAAATTGAGAAAGAGGCATGGAACACATTCAAAGATGTAGTGACTAAATTCCTTGGCAACATTAAGGACCCTCAATACAAAGAAATTGTAAGGAAAATGTTGGTAAAGTTTAAGGAACTCAGTTGTAATATGAGCCTTACTGTAAGCTTCATTTCTTAGCTTTGCATCTGGATTATTTCCCTTTAAATTTAGGAGCTGTCAGTGAAGAACAAGGTGAAAGGTTTCACCAGGATCTCAAAGATACAGAACGACGCTATCAGGGACGTTGGGATGTGAATATGATGGCCGATTACTGTTGGTCGATTGCACGAGACGACCCTTCTAGAGATCATTCAAGAACTTCAAAAACCCGGAAATTCCACGGAAAACGGGAAAAGATGGAGGGGTGAATCTAACCTGCACATAATGTAAGTAACAAAACTATGTATGTTTAACCATGTAATTTTTATTCACGGTTATATTAATTTAAAAGCAACTGTACAGTCGAAACTAAATAGGCGCTTTATGCTTCAGTTTCACGAATTTCAATATACATTAAAAATATAATACATATTATCTACTTGCTTACAAAGCAGCATTTATGTGTACTCAATGCATGCAAAATATGATTACGTTTTGCAAGCTGAAATTTACATTAATACATCAAATATAATTAATACTAAGTATCAATAATTTTACGTAAGTACAAAACAATATTTTGTAAAATTGCCACCAAACCAGATGTGATTCGCCAAAACTAATTTTTTTCTCGAATTCTGCATTAAGAAATTCATAAAACCCACCTAGTTTCGTTTTTACCGCACAAAAAGTTTTATTTTGCAGGCTAGTGTTACGGGTGAATATGTGTGCATGTTTCAGCATAGCTCTCAACAAAACTAGATACACGAATAACTTAATATCTGGAAAAATTACTGTAGGGGCAAGAAACCGCTAGCACCCCTGAAGAAAGGGGTGAAATGTAAAAAATCCGGAAAATGACCTATATTAGTGGCGAATTCATAGTCTTTTAGGTAGCTGAGATGAACCGTGACACTCTGGATGCCGTTTGAGTCAAAGTTCATTCCCAATCCGGATGGCGATTAGAAGGGGTGAAAGGAATGTCCAAAATGACCGAGAAAAGAATGTACGTGTGCATGTTACAGCATAGCTCTCAACCAAACATGATACTTATATGACTTACTGTTTGGGAAAGAAAACTGGAGGGTAAGACACCCCTACGGGCGGGGGTTAAAAGGGCGTGAAATATTAAAATAACAGAAAACGACCAATATTAAAAGTGAAAAAAGATGTGTTAATAAATATAGTTTTTATTTTGCATTTAATTCAACGGTTTAGAAAAATCTAACGCGGACGAAGCCGTGGGCATCTGCTAGTATGTACATAAAAATGTAGTCAGTATCAGAGAAATACATATTGCTAGTTGCTTTACGTCACACCGACACAGATAGGTCGTATGGCGATGATGGGATAGGAAAGGCCTAAGATTGGGATGGAAGCGGCCATAGCCTTAATTAAGGTACAGCCTGGTGAGAAAATGGCAAACCACGGAAAACCATCTTCAGGGCTGCCGAAAGTGGGGTTCGAACTCACTATCTCCCGGATGCGGGCTCACAGCTGCGCGCTCCTAACCGCACGGCCAACTCGCCCGGAACACATTTTATTAAAAATTTATTTAAAATGTACCTGTTTTTTTGAAATGTAATGCTCAGTGATGTTTGCAAAATTAAATGATGAAACAGTCCGCCTTTGTGGTGTAGTGGTTAGCGTGATTAGCTGCCACCCCCGGAGGTCCGGGTTCGATTCCCGGCTCTGCCAAGAAATTTGAAAAGTGGTACTAGGCTGGAACGGGGTCCACTCAGCCTCGGGAGGTCAACTGAGTAGAGGGGGGTTCGATTCCCTCCTCAGCCATCCTGGTTTTCCCTGGTTTCCCATTCTCCTCCAGGCAAATGCCGGGATGGTACCTAACTTAAGGCCACGGCCGCTTCCTTCCCTCTTCCTTGCCTATCCCATCCCTGCACAAGGCCCCTGTTCAGCATAGCAGGTGAGGCCGCCTGGGCGAGGTACTGGTCATTCTCCCCAGTTGTATCCCCCGACCCAAAGTCTGAAGCTCCACTGCCCTTGAGGCGGTAGAGGTGGGATCCCTCGCTGAGTCCGAGGGAAAAACCAAACCTGGAGGATAAACAGATTAAGAAGAAGAAGAAGAAGAAGAAATCATGAAACATTTAGACGAATGGATTTAGAATGCAATCTAATGAGGGGTTTCATGATGATTTAAAGAAAAACAACCCGTGGCACACTAGACTTTAAAAAATAAACAAAACCTTAATTGACACGCTAGTCGGAAAAGGTTTGCCATCCCTGGAATAGCGTGTATCACACTGAACGATTTCTACAATATTTGGAAGGAGAGACAGAAAATAAGTCTCTTTTTCGAGAAAAATCTTTAAAAAGTCAAGCGGGCCATATCATCTGAACAGAAAGATATTAAGAATCTTTACTTGGATGGGCCAACGGCTGTGGGTGGGAGGTAAGGGAGCGGAGGAGCGGAAAGGAACCGGCCACCCTACCGCACGCAAACTCCGGCTCAGTAACACCTCTGCGGAGGTTCGGACCTACCTTCGGGCAGAATAACCCTTACCTTACTTGGATGGTTTAAGCAGCAAAGAACAAATAATTTGTCGATCAATGGACCTGTTTTTCAAGCGAAAGCCAATTAAATTCCTCGCACTCCCACTCTACAAGTACAGTTCTTATTTCACTTCCGTGTTTTGACGTTTAATTTTATTCTGTTAATTAACCGTGGAAGTGTACATCCTAAAACTTGCAGATATGACATTTTAGCAACAACAACATTAACGACCTTGCTTGGCGGTCCTTTAGGGGTCGTTATAGCCGATTTCTACTGTAGAGTCTCTGGAAAAATTAGTTGCTAATATGTGGTAAACTTTAGGTGCAGAAATTATTCAGCACATCAGGGGTATAGAAAAGTTTATAGTCGACATCGTAAGTGGGGCCTCTGAGTCCTGTCATATGAATCACACACGTTTTGCTGTGGACTCCGTGCTGTTACAACATGTGCTATCGTGCTGGCTACCCCTCCATCAGTGTACGGTGGGAACAAGCGATTATCCGCCCTAGGGCTACCAGTAACATGGCCAACGGTTTGTTCCAATCGATTCGACGCGTAGTAGAGTGGAGAGTAATTCTGACTGTTAAAGAGACAACGTTCTTGCATTTAAATATCACGTGAGACTTCTATCATATTTTGCCGCCACGGTTACACACATTGCGCAACGTTGTGACGATGTCAGGATTGCTGTATGGCTTCCATTTATTTTTGTCACACTTTTCCAATCATCTCTCAAGTGCAATCTTGTTCCTTTCTGACCCCGAGAGTGATAGGTTGACGAGACTGAGGGAAGACAATTATTTTCATTATTTATTTATTTATTTATTTATTTATTTATTTATTTATTTATTTATTTATTTATTTATTTATTTATTTATTTATTTATTTATTTATTTGTTTGTTTGAGAAAGCAAAACAGCGAGAAGCCGAATTACAGAGTTCCGCAATGGAAAATATATTTAAAATGGAGTAGCACAATTCAAACATTAAAAAAAAATGGAAGTGGACAAGTGACAAAAGCAGGAGAAGAAAATTAAAAACTAACAAAATAACTGCAGAAAGACAATAATTAACAAAGGAAAAGAACGAGGAAAATTAAAGACTGAAATTAAAACGAAGAGAAGAACTTACAGCTAGGCACAGTAAGATAAATACAGATATGACACATATGTGACGGTATAGTACAGAAGAAAAAAAAATGACATTATGTACAATAGAGGGGACAGCAATGAGAAGAGAAAAAAAATACGAGAAGGAAATGAGCTAGGTTAAGTTAAAGAAGAATCGATTAAACGAGACATACGAAGAAAAACGTCCAAGTTCCTGTCAGAAGATAAAAGAGTTACGGAAGGTCATCATCATCGTCATCATCATCATCATCATCTTACACCTCCCTCGGGCGCAACATCATAACTCTATTCTTTCTTTCTTTCTTTCTTTCTTTCTTTCTTTCTTTCCTTTTATTTATTCATTTTTTATTTATTTATTTTCTCCTTTTTGCTGGTGGTTACCGGCGCACTAATTCAAATAGGTACGGTAGTCGGCAACGAAGGGAAAGGGAAGAAGCTAGAACTGAGAACGAAGACATCAGCACAGCGTGGTGTGAAAATGAGAAAACACATACAGTCATCTTCATGGTAGCCGATTGAGGCATTCGAACCCATCATCTAACTTTTCCCCCTAAATTTTTAACGTCGCAGTAACACATCAAAGGTTTTCGGCAATGCAAGGACGGGAAATGGATAGAATTGGGAATGTAGCTGACGTGGCCTTAATATTAATTAAGGTACAGCCCCAGAATTTTCCTGGTGTGGAAACCACGGAAAACTATTTTCAGGGCTGCCCACGGTGGCATTCGAACCCACCATCTCCCGAATGCAAGCTCACAGTTACGCACGCCTAACCGCATGGCCAACTCGCTCGGTAGTTTTAGTTCGTATCCTACCAGTTGCTGTGCTTCAAATAGTGGTGCTGCCTTCTCTAAGTTAACCCTATATCGTCTTGTAATGCGGCCGAAAAACTGAAATATTTTCTGGTAGCATAGTAAAGAAAGTGTTCTTTTCATGCCTAGCTAATTGCTGATTGACCACACTCATTCTTCTCTGAGTCATATTCTTAGCATTCTTGGCCAACACTACATTTCAAAGGCCTCAATATGCTGATGATCTGTAGCAATGATAGTCCAGATTTCACAACCGTACAAAAAGATGGAAAACGTGAGCGTCTGCACCAAGCGGATTTTGGTATTTCTGCTTTCAAGTTTATCTCCAAATCAAGAGTCTGACATTTTCCTTTAAACACGCTCCAACAAGATAGTAAATTCTTCCTCATTGATGACGAATAGAGTAGTATCGTCAGCAGGAAGAATATTATTTATCTCCTTTCCAGCAATGTAGATTCCAACATCCCATCCATCTAGTGCATTTCTCATTACGTATTCTCCTTAGGTGTTGAATAGCTGTGGAGACAATATACATCCTTGCCTGAGCCCTTTGGGTGGGGTACGCAGATGAAGAATACACCCACGGTATATCCTGCCTGTCGTAAGAGCCGAATAAAAGGGGCGACCAAGGAATGGAATAATGGAATTAGAACAATGAGACTACTTGTGATGTGTACCACCACGCAAGGAACGCCATGGTCCATGGGTCGACTTTACTTGCGATTAGTACCACTATGTGGGTCACACTATAGGTTTGTGATTAGTAGCATCGGGGGTGAGTCACTGTGGGTTTCCAGTACCCGTGATTAGTACCACTATATGTGGAACACCATGGGTTTACGTTGCCTGTGATTTGTGCCATTCTGTGAGAAACACCACGGGTCTGGGCATAACCTGTGATTAGTACCACTATATGAGCGATATCGTAGGTGTGCGTTGTCTGTGATTAGAACCCACTATGTGAGGAACACCACGGAATAGTACGGGTCCCTGTCATTAATACCACTATGTGAATAACTTCATGGGTTTGTGTTGCCTATGAGTGGCGCCATTACGTGAGAAAAACCATAGGTCTGCCTTACCTGTGTGAAGTACAGTACCTTTTATTAGTACGGTACCACTATGTGAGGAACACCTTGAGTCTACGTTACTTATGATTAGTACCACAACATGAGGAACACCATTATAAGGGGCGCTGACCTGGATTTTGGACCCCTCTAGCGATCAAGCATCATCGATTTAGGATTTTACTTTGAAGGCAGTCCCTTGTTCAGTTATTCTATGGGAAGTTATTGTATTGTAGATCGGATCCTCTGATAGTTTTACGTTCATATTCATTCTTCATCTTTTCTTTTTGAATTCTAGTCAGTGGATGGATTTTGGAATTATTTTAACTTTCAATATTGTGAATTAGATCCGCTGATTATTTTAATTCATACTCATTCTTTCATTATCATGTTTTTGAATTTTGATTAGTGGATAAATCTTGGAATTCTAAGTAGCATTACATTTTGTCTCATTTCGTACCTTTTTTTTTTTTTTTTGCTAGTCGCTTTACGTCGCACCAACACAGATAGGTCTTATGGCGACGATGGGACAGGAAAGGCCTAGGAATGGGAAGGAATCGGCTGTGGCCTTAATTAAGATACAGCCCAAGCATTCGCCTGGTGTGAAAATGGGAAACCACGGAAAACCATTTTCAGAGCTGCCGACAGTGGGGTTCGAACCCACTATCTCCCGGATGCGAGCTCACAGCTGCGCGCTCCTAACCGCACGGTTTTCGTACCATTAGTGCCCTGTGACCTAGATGTTAGGCCCCTTTAAACAACAAGCATAACCATCTTTACATACTGCACAAGAAACGCTTTTGATAGCTCACCGTCAACTTTGACTCTTGTGTTGTTGTACAGCCCCTCAATTGATAGAGACGGAGTTCCCATTAATGAGAGAATCTTCCACAGCTGTCTGATAGTAAATAAATACATTCTGTATTGATATTATTTTGTATACAATGGCACTGTGAATCTGCAACAGTGTTTTACATATGGCGTTGTCATTTTATGATGACTATGCATCATAAACCCTGTCTATTTTGTAAAACGTGATACAGTATTTCGTGAAACGCCAGACGACAAGTTGGAGCCGCAGGAGGAACAGACGTCAACAGAATGGCATCTTGCATCCAGGCATGAACGGGACGATAAAATTAGATTGGCGTCGTACCAGAGACGCGTTCCTTTTAGCCTGCAGTGGATCTAAATTTGGCGGTGCCAAGAAGATGCACGCTCCTGGCATGTGCTTTGTGCAGGTGAGGGAGTTGGAACCGGGCTCTCAATGGGGACGAGGACGGCATTTCCGGTCCAACCTGCGTCACAACCATTCTCTCTTGTCTTCCACAGTTGGAGTTTCTCCTCACCGAAGCTAGAATAAAATTCAATGAAACTCGCGTCGTATTATTGAAGTTTGGTCTGTTTACAGAAAGTCCACTTTACTGGGGTCATTAGCACAAGGTCCGGGCAACGCACTTAATTTAAATAATAATGTTACTAGAGGACTCGTGCTGCTCTGCAGCATTTGTTACAAGTAGGTTTGACAATTCGTCTTGACATGCCTGTTATAGTCATATTCTTTTTGCTTGCCCTTTTCGGTGATTTTATGAACATTTAATAAGAAGCGCGGTGTGGTATACCGCAGTTCGTAATCAGAATTCATCCATTTTGACATCACCATGCCGTCTGTTTGATAAAAAATCTATCTGTATAATAGCTTTCTTTATCCTACAGTTCTTGATGTAAAGCTTGCTGTTGTGGCGTAGAAGGCAATGGTATTTTTAATAGCACTTCTATACAGAACGGTTCTCTTGTGAGTTCATAGGTTAGTCTCGAAGGAGCGTTTCTTACCCGGCAGTGAACTTTTTAAGGGTAGTTAGGTTATTCTTCGATAGGTTTTCCTAGTCAATGTCTAAGGCGTATGTCATGATGCGGTCTGTTTGTACGTAGATTTTTTTCTCTTAGCAGCATATAAGTCATTAGTAGGGCCCGGATTCATATGCACTAAAAATTCCGAAAATATGCATGCACATATGCACTAAAAATGTTGTAAATATGCACAAAAATATGCACTAAAATAAAACAAAACACACTCACCAGAAGCATTATTTAATTTTAACTCGCTGTTAAATTGTTAAACATGAAATAATTCCTTGGAAAATGATGCATGGCAGTAGGTTTCAACAGTTTTTCAATGTTTTCAGGAGTCAATGATTCTCTGTTGTCTGCCAGAATTAATTTATACGCTGAAAATGATCGTTCTACTTCGACGAACGTAACTGGTCAATACTTCTACACTGGCACTGACTTCTCGCAACATTCTTCTGGCAAAGACTTTAGGCATTTTTACAGTTTACTCTGCTGAAACACTGCAATAGATGAAGAGCTGATGATGGTGATGCTTGTTGTTTAAAGGGGCCTAACATCTAAGTCATCGGCTCCTAAAGACGAAGAGCAAGTTAACAGATGAACGCACTTGTTTAAGCAAACCTTGGGAAGCTACTGTAAGGAGAAGGAGGAAGGAATGTCAGAGAGAAAGAAATAGCTGTTGTCTACCTGCTTGTATTGCGAGAATGAAACCTTTTTCCTTGTTCAGGGAATGCTTCTTATGTTGCCAAGGATATACAACATACAGAGTTCATTAGATTTTTAATTTCGTTCAGAAATCTTATATAATTGATCACACATAAGAGAAAAATATGTCTGTATATGCACTAATGTTCAAAATATGCATTTGCATATGCGCATATTATGCATTTAAAAATAATCCGGTCCCTAATCATTAGGAACGCTCAGCCATCTGTTGAATATATTAGGAAGCTGGGAAAGGTTAGAGAATCAAAGAGTACCTAGTAGGGAACAGTATTATTCCGTGATCAGAGGAAGTGTATACTCTCTGACTTGGCAGGTAGCAATCGAACATGGCTGCATGCAGTGATATTACTTAAGATGAAAATGATATATATCAGAATATTAATTAAAGTGTTAGTCGCTTAGCAACCTGCTAAGAACAGAATGTGTTGCGGGTTAGGGTAAGCCTTCGCCTGCAATTATTGGAGTGATCATTTAATGATTTGATTTTATGATTAGTCAAAGTTGAACTTGGAGACCTATCAATGTCTCACGATTCACCAGCAGGTACTTACAGAGGGAATAAAAACAAATGTAGGAAATCGGTCCAGTAGAACGGATGGACGGATTTGCCAAAGCTGTTTATTGTAAACTCTTTTAATATATAGATTGGTTTCATGTTCCACTCACTTCTTTTATCCAGTGGCGGCTGGCGCAGAAAATTTGTGGTGTGCTGTAACTCATCTCCACTTCAAAATATAAAAATATTTAGAAACATACCGGTATGCTGTTTTCATGAGGCTATCCACCGGATTTTCACACTGAACGATCACGCAAACAACCCCAACACATATACACATTAATCATATAAAACTATGTAATTAAACACAGAATAACGCCTGCAATGCCAAAATATTCACGAACTCAAACACTCCGTGTGAGCACGCAAAAACAGAACTTCCCAATGTTACCAAAAATATTGAAATAAAACCAGCAACGTTGTAATGCAAAATTACATGTTATGTTTTTATAGTAATGAAATGGCGTATGGCTTTTAGTGCCGGGAGTGCCCAAGGACAAGTTCGGCTCGCCAGGTGCAGGTCTTTTGAACTGACGCCCGTAGGCGACCTACGTGTCGTGATGAGGATGAAATGATGATGAAGACAACACATACACCCAGCCCCCGTGCCAGCGAAATTAACCAATTAAGGTTAAAATTCCCGACCCTGCTGGGAATCGAACCCGGGATCCCTGTGACCAAAGGCCATCACGCTAACCATTTAGCCATGGAGCCGGACGTTTTTATAGTGACATTTATAAACTAGACATTTATAATTAAATAAAATCACAGTATCACGTCCTCATTTTGACAACATATAAAGTGCAATTTTTATAGTTCGATTTACAAATGTGGCTATGGAAAATGCAAGTTGGGAGTATTCTATCATCTTTGGTATTAAAAGACCTGGCGGGAAGAGCTCTAGAGTATTTTGTTTTCCCGTTTACTTTGTGCGATCCCCTCTTAAATACTACCGCTGAGTCAAAAGACTGGGGTGCTACCTACCACGTTCTCATATCGGTCTGCTGCCTCTCTGTGGTCGAACGAAGAATCGCTGTGAAGTGATATCTTGGCGGCGGTCTTGGCTGTTGTTTCCACAACCTATCGGAAAAGTTGGGCACGCATGCGCAAAAGGTAGACTTCTTGCTTTCTGGCAAAAAGCTTAGAAATTCTCACTGAGCTGTTATCACACAGCCCAGCGGCGTGGAGCACACGACTAGTCACCTGGTTGTGAGGGGAGTTGAATAATTTCCTATTCTTTGGCTGACGTCGTGTTCAGTGCACTGTATATGATTGCAGATGATATTTTTAAAGTAATTTATTTTTCAAATTGGCAATGTGCTGCAGCACTTCAGCACATAAGGTACGGCCGCCCCTGCTTTTGCGGTTTTCGGGTTCGCCGAGGTGCAGGAAAGTTGCCCCTCAAGAATTATTTTAGCTGCCGGTAAATCTACCGACACGAGACTGGCGTATTTGAACGCCTTCAATTACGGAGCCGGGATCGAATCTGAGCTGGCAAGAATAAGGGATTATTAGTTCTTCGTTATATAAATTGAACTTATACAATTCCATGCGCTCATTTTTTTTAACGACTGCACATACCAGTAAGTTATCTCCAGAACACAGTCTGACAGGTTGCACAATACATGTGTATTTACAGTTTTGCCAGAAAGTTTAGGGACACACTATAATTTGAATGTTAGGCACCCTGTCGCTTATATTGTTGGGTTATATAACAATGTTTTTAGCTGTTAATAATGGGGCACGAGTACTTGTTTCGCCCAAACAAGGCTTTTCTACGCGATGGGTAATCCTTCTAGAAAATGTTATAGAATTTTAAGCAGGCGAAAAATGTTGACCTTTTGACAATAAAATGCAAAATTACTGAATAACTAATAGATATGCAGTTTTGATTTATTGCTGGATTGTTTCTAACACTTTCTATTTTAAATTAGCAAGGATGACATATGCCTTGAAAAATTATTTCGCAAATGGCTGAGCATTTCATGAGATTTGATTTTTCTAGACAAGGGTGAGGGAAATCATGGTATAAGTTGTCTGATATAACTTCTGAATGGAACCATCTAGCACACTGCAGAACAAGGAACGCTGCTGTGCAAACCGCATACTTCATCCTTCTTCTTCTTCTTCTTCTTCATAGTACCGTATCAGGTCCCCCTGACGTTGGCGATCACTGTGGCGAATGCAGAACGATCTCTAGCTAGGTGGAAAAGTCTTTCAACACTGTGAATTCCAGTCCATTCTTTGATGTTTCCAAGCCATGATGTTCGCCTCCTCCCGACACCTCTTCGACCCTGTATTTTGCCTTGTACAATCCGCTGTAAGATGAGGTAACGGTCATTTCTAAGGATGTGGCCAAGGTAAGAGATCTTCCGGAGTTTTATTGTTTGAACGAGTTCCCGACTTGCTCTTGCCCTTCTGAGTACTTCTTGGTACGTTAGTCGTGCAACCCACGAAATCCTGAGCATCCTACGGTGGATCCACATTTCAAAGGCTTCCAAGCGTTTCACTGATATGTTCTTGAGAGTCCATGTTTCCACACCATATAGCAAGGCTGACCATATATAGCACTTGACCATCCTCTGTCTAAGTTTTAAATTTAAGTAGTCATTGCAAAAGAAAGATTTCATTTTTGTAAATATTTTTCGTGCTATTGCTATCCTCTGTTTCACTTCTTTCTCGGGATCAAGTTGTTCAGTGACAATGGCACCCAGATATTTAAAAGTGGTTACTCTCTCAATCTGTCGGTTGTTTAGTTGTAAGATTGCCTCAACATTGGCACGTCTGCTGAAGATCATGAACTTGGTCTTGTTTACATTTATTTTTAGTCCCATGTCCTCACTTACTGCACTGATATTATTGAGCAGGAGCTGGAGACCTTCAAAATTGTCACACAGGATGACTGTATCATCCGCATATCTTATGTTGTTAATTATGCCGCCATTTACTTTTATTCCATATTGTTGATTTTCTAAAGCTGTTTTGAAAATTTTATCCGAGTAAAGGTTGAATAACAATGGAGACAAAACACAACCTTGTCTAACTCCTCTTTGGATGGCTATCTCGTTTGTAGTGTGATTTCCGATTCGGACAACGGCCTTTTGTCTCCAGTAAAGGTTTTCAATAATGCGGATATCTTTGCTGTCAACTCCTATATCCTTTAGGAGTTCTACAAGTTTTGGATGTTGTACTCTGTCAAATGCCTTTTCAAAATCAATGAAACAAGCAAACACTTCTTGCTGTTGATCTAGACTGTTCTGAATTAGGATATTTAGCGCAAACAATGCTTCCCTTGTACCAAACGAATTTCTGAACCCAAACTGTGTTTCGTCGAGGTCTTGTTCACACTTAGTCTTGATTCTGTTATGTATTACACGAAGGAATACTTTAAGTGTGTGGCTCATGAGGCTTATTAGCCTATAATCATTACACTTGCATGCCTTTTGCTTCTTTGGCAACGTGATGAATGTAGATAACAGCCAGTCAGATGGGATGTCTCCAGTATTATATATAGTATTGAACAACTTTACCAAGAATTGGATATTGTCTTCGTCAATCATTTTAAGAAGTTCTACAGGGATGTTAACTGGACCTGGTGATTTCTTGCTTTTTGAAACTTTCACAGCATATAGCACTTCTGATTTAAGAATGTCAGGGCCTTCACAATTAGCTCGTTGGTTAGATTCCTCACCTCTCTGATCACAGAAAAGTTCTATCAGATAATTTTCCCAAGTATTTAAAACTTCTTCTTCATTAATAATAGGCCTGTTTGTAACATCAACCAGTACAGAAAGGTTACGTTTTCTGTAGATGCCAGCTATTTCCTTTAATTTTCGATGTATATTGAACAGATCATGTTTAGACTGAAAGATTTCCATTTCCACACATTGTTCTTTCATCCAGTTCTCTTTCGCAGCACGTATTTCTTTCCTTATGTGGCGTTGTAATTTTTTGTATTCCTCTGCATCATTTTTTACTAATCTTCGTTGTTCCACTGTTTCACAGTTATTGGTATTGATTTCTTTTAAATGCCTATTCAAATCCTGAGCAATTTTCTGCCGAGCTTCACAATTTTGCAGATTAGGTGTATTTAGTACCTTTCTTCTAGGTTTATTCTTCATGATTTTCGGACGAACTCTTACGTTAGCTATCAATGGATTATGATCCGAGGAAATATCTGCACCTGGATATGCTGCGACTCTTTTGATGGAATTTCTGAAACGCTTATTTATCAGAATGTAATCAATTTGGTTCCTTGTTGAGTCAGGATTCTGAGGATCATCTTTAGGAGCTTTCCATGTGTATAAACGACGTTTTGGAAGTTTGAACCATGTATTGGTGAGAACCATTTGATGTTCTACACAAAATTCGTACAGCTTTTCTCCCCGGTCATTGCATTTATCAAGCCCAAATTCGCCTACCAAGTCGGAGCGACGCCCTTGACCAATATTTGCGTTGAAATCACCCATTATGACAGTTATTTCATCCTTCTTCAAGTCTTTAAGAACAGTTCCAAGTTGTTCATAGAATGTTTCTACTTCGTCATCGTACTTTTTGTCCGCTGTTGGTGCATATATCTGCAAGATGTTTACGTTAAAAGGTGAGCATGAAAGCTGTAATAACATGATTCGATCAGAGACTGGTACAAAGTTGCTGACATACTTCGTAAGTTCAGAATTTATAAAGATTCCGACTCCATTTCTATGATCTTTATCATTATCTTCGCTACCAGAGTAATAGAATGTACCATCATCACGATGACATTTACCTGCACCCGGCCAGCGAACTTCACTAATTCCCATTAATGGTGTTCTTAATCTAACCATTTCCTTGATAAGATTGTCAAGCTTGCCAGCTGCATAGAGACTTCTGACGTTCCAAGTCCCCATTCTTATTGCGGAATTCACTAATTTGAGCCGGGAGATTCTTAGCACCCCTCGCCCATTTAAGGGCTGCCCGGGACTAGGGGCCGTTTCTTTCTGATTCCTCGCCATAGTGATTTCCTGGGAATTTATACCAGTGTGGTTTCCCCTTGCCTTCACTGGTGTAGACTCAGCCGCCCCTAACATGGAGAACAGACGCTGTTGGTAGCCGCTCCTAACATGAAGTACAGACGCTACCTGATGGATTCTAGTGGCATTTCCTCCACTAAGGGACCATCACCCTACTAAGGGAGCTCCTCCGCCATAAGCCGTTGGCTCCTTTAGGGTGTCAGGTTATTTCCCGCCGCCTAACACTCGGCGTTGAGTCGCTGGCTGTACGGTCTACTCCATACCGTAGCAGGATAACCTTACTAATTTAAAATGTAGAGTGTTAGAAACAATCCAGCAATAAATAAAAATTGCATCACAATTAGTTATCCAGTAATTTTGCATTTTCGCTTGCTTAAAAATCTATAACATTTTCTAGAAGGAGTACCCATCGTCATAAAAACGCCTTGTTTGGGTGAAACAAATACTCGTGTCCCATTGATAGTTAACAGTTAAAAGCATTGTTACTTAACCCAACAATATAGCGACACAGTCCCCTATGTTCAAAATATAGTGTCCCTAAACCTTCTGGCAAAACTGGAATATATACTGTTAACATATTATGAACCGCCTCTGTGGTGTAGTGGTTAGCGTGATTAGCTGCCACCTCTGGAGGCCCGGATTCGATTCCCGGTTCTGCCACGAAATTTGAAAAGTGGTATCAGGGCTGGAACGGGGTCCACTCAGCCTCGGGAGGTCAACTGAGTAGAGGTGGGTTCGATTCCCACCTCAGCCATCCTGGAAGTGGTTTTCCGTGGTTTCCCACTTCTCCTCCAGGCGAATGCCGGGATGGTACCTAACATAAGGCCACGGCCGCTTCCTTCCCTCTTCCTTGCCTATCCCTTACAATCTTCCCCATCCCTCCACAAGGCCCCTGTTTAGCATAGCAGATGAGGCCGCCTGGGCGAGGTACTGGTCATTCTCCCCAGTTGTATCCCCGACCAAGAGTCTGAAGCTCCGGGACACTGCCCTTGAGGCGGTAGAGGTGGGATCCCTCGCTGTGTCCGAGGGAAAAGCCGACCCCGGAGGGTCAACAGATGGTGATGAACATATTATGGGGTTTTCATTTTTCAAACTGATGGTGGTCTTTAGTAGAAACTCAGGATTCTCTAGGTAGTACATCCTAACTATAATTCACGACATAAGAGTAAAGCATCAATATATTGATGGGTTAGAAGCCTTGTCATGAACCAACCTTACCTTTTGACGTATAACAACTAGGAGTGATGGTTTTTCGCAACAGCGATAGTAAGCGAAATGATTGTAAAGGTTTGTACTCTTTCATTTTCATTTTTCACGATCTGTAAACCACTTTTTAGAGCGTTTCGAAAACGCGATAAAGAGTGAAATTTATTACAAATGCGAAATCCGTACGAAAATGTGATACAAAAGTAAAATGGATTATTTTTCTAATCAAACTTTTGTATTCTTCTTCTGAAAACTTCTTCTTCTTCTTCTTTTTTTTTTTTTTTTTTAATTTATTTGGCTTTAGATCAGTTACAGACCAAACAGCCACCTGGATATTACAGTACGCTGGTTTGAACTTTACAATTCATTACAAGTAATTGTCACAGTGGGAAATATATACATATACATATAAATGACATAGACATTGCACATCATTACACTGAAATCACATAATTTCACAAAAAAATCAATCAAATTTGTAGACAAGTTGTTGTTACATACTTCCCAATAATAGTATACACTTTTCTGTTTTTGGTCGCCAGTAGTGTATTTACACAGGTTGGTAACTGTTGCTTAGCGTGAAGCAGAGCTGTAAGAAACACATTTTGTTGTTGGTGGTAATGAGCACATGCGAAAAAGAGATGGTTTAGGTCCTGAATCGACTGACCATCACACGAACAGTACGGTGTGTCCACTACGTTGATGCGATAAAGGTGACTTCTAAAACTTCCGTGGTTGAAGCGCATTCGGGTGATAGTCGAGATGAATCGTCGTTGAGTGTTCCATTGTGCAAACCACGGACGTCGCGGGGGATTCTGTTCAATCGTTGAGTAAAATTTACCTTTGTGGCTCTTTGTTTCTTCCCACTTCTGTGACCACTGACTATAGGCTCGTTGGAACATAATCACTGTATAATCCATGAAGTTGCTGGGAGTATTCAAGACCTGTCCACTGACACATGCTTTCTTCGCTAAGTCATCTACATATTCATTATGTGGTATCCCGATGTGGGCTGGGACCCATACGAAGTTTACTCTAGAACCGCGTCTTTGGAGTTCATATGTTTTTTGAATAATACTGATATGGTAGATATTGGGTTTCTGGAGGATAAGCGGTGTAGATAGTGTGGAAAGGACGCTCAGTGAATCTGTAAGGATAGTGATACTCTTACGGTAGAATCGTCTGGCATATTTGAGCGCTTCTATAATGGCAATAGCTTCTGCTGCATAGATAGAAATATGTTCTGGCAAACGAAAACCTTGAGCTTCATGTTGATCAGGACAATAGAATGCACATCCTACGCCACTTATTGGTATTTTTGAGCCATCAGTATAAATTTTAACAGACGAAGGATACCGGAGAGTCAAATCCTCTTGACATAACTGCGCCAATCTGTGATCCTTTTGTAGATATGTTAGTGATCTGTCCACTTCCATAGGGCATATGCAGTGTTCAAATGGAATATCATATACGTCTGCCACACTCTTCTGACAGTTTTGGGTCAGTAGTGAATCTATATATGTGACACTTTGAAGCAGGAGATATCTTTGATTCAAAGAAAGCCGGTCTTGATCGTCTGCTAAATGTTGTAATCTGCGAAGAGGTATTAGAACTGTTGAATTTTTAGTGTGAGTTTGCTTTAGTATGAACTTATCTGAAAGAAACTGTGCACGGATAGTCAAGGGCATCTCTGCGGCTTCCAAGAGTAGAGCATTAGTTGGTGTGGTTTTCATAGCTCCAAGGCAAATGCGAATGCACTGAAATTGAATACTATCTAGTTTATTTAGTAGGCGTTTATTGCCACTGTAATAAAACATGCTTCCATATTCCATCTTCGATCGGATCAGCGTGCGATATAGCACTAAGAGTACAGATGGGTGTGCTCCCCACCAAGTTCGAGTTAATGTGCGTAGGATATTGATCCCTTGTTCCAATTTTGGAATAATATGCTGCATATGAGCAGTCCACGTGAGACGGGAATCATACACAAGTCCGAGGAATTTGGTTTGTGGTTGAACTAAGATGCTATGTGATCCCAGGATGAAGTTGTAAATTGGTGGTTCAATTCTTCTTTTTGTGAATATTACTGCCGAGGATTTACTTGCAGAGAGGTCTAACCCATGTTGATGTAACCACTGATTTACATGCTGCATAGCATCTGCAAGACGACACTTGGCAGCAGGTACTGTCGTCGCTGAGGTAAACATACATACGTCATCAGCATACTGAAGAAGGCTAACTCTAGGAGGCAGAATATTTTCCAAATCTCGGGTATAAATGGTATACAGTAGGGGACTAAGTACTGCACCTTGAGGTAGTCCTTGGGTCGATCGTCGTGGCCCGAGAAGTCTATGGTTATAACGAAAATAAAGCCATCTAACATGTATAAATTGATATATACCAGACACAAAAGTTGGAGGCAATCCAAGAGCAATCAGTTTGTCCATCAGTATTGGTATTCGTACATTGTCATACGCAGCGGATATGTCCAAAAAGAGAGCACAAAGGTAGTGTTTATTTAGAAAAGCTGTATGAATCGCTGCGGTTAATATGGCATGGTTATCATACGTGCCACGACCCTTGCGGAATCCATTTTGTGTAGAAGGTAGCAGAGATTGTGATTCTAGCCACCAATCCAAGCGATTTTTAATCATTCTTTCCACCGTTTTACCAATGCAGGAAGAAAGAACAATAGCTCGATATCCTGCTGGATCTCCTGGCTCTTTTCCTGGCTTGAGGATGGGAACTACAATTTGTGTCTTCCATGACTCAGGTATGCATTTTTGAAACCAAAGTTCATTGACAATTCGGAGGAAAAGCTGCAATGTTTCGTCAGGAAGGTGTTGTAACATGGGGTATCGGATTTCATCGATGCCCGGTGCTGTATTGGCGGAGTTCTTAATGGCCACACGGAGCTCGTTGATTGTAAATGGCGAACAGAGAAAGTGTTCGGAGTGCTCTTCATTAAATGTACACGGTGGATAACTAGGTGATGGTGGCGTAATTCTATCAGCAAAATCTTCTAACCAAGAGGTATCAGGTGACGAATCCTGAGTACTATGATTTCTGTTGCGCAAATGGCGTATGCGATGCCAGATATCTGCTATTGGGGTTTCCTTATTTAATGTGGAGCAGTATTTTTGCCAACTCTGTTTCTTGGTTTGCTTGAGAAATCGCTTGGTTCGAGCAGAAATCTTCTGATATTGTAGGTATGTTTCTTGGGTAGGGTGTGTTCGGAATTCCCGGAGAGCCGTCCGCCGGAGAGCAATGGCACGGGAACAATCAGCGTTCCACCATACTGTTGGAGTGTTTTTCTGACCAGGAGGTTTTCTCAGGGGGATAGATATATGAGCAGCACGTTCCATCATCTCGACAAAGGTATTATAATTGTCCATGGCGGATGTTTGGATCCGGAAACAGCGTGTTTCCTCAAGTATTTTAGCCGTAAAAAGCGTCCAGTCTGCACCATGCATATTCCACTTGCTTGATGGATATGGTGAGGGGTTACTTGTAGGAGAAATATCAATATTTATAAGTATTGGATAGTGATTTGAACCAAGCGAGTCTTTAAGTGCATTCCAGTGTGTGATTGTGGCAATGGCGGGAGAGCACATTGTTATATCAACTGCCGATGGACGGTGATATAAGGACGGAACTAGTGTTGGTGAGCCGTCATTCAATATAGATAGATTGAAAGTGTCGACTGTCTCTAAAATATTGCAACCCTGTCGGTCGGTGAAGGCACACCCCCAGGTAGTACTGTGTGCGTTGAGGTCGCCGCATATAAGGTACGGTGGTGCCAAAGCAGATAAAATTTGATTCCAAACTGCCGGTGTTATAATTCTGCCTGGTTTACAATATATTGAAAGACATGTGAACTCAAGCGCAGGTAAATGGATACGTGCTGCAACGAGTTGTATACCAGGATCTACCCCCACTGTGACAGGCAGTACCTTAAAAGGAACTGCATTATGTATGAAAAGTGCTGTACCTCCTTTGCCATCGAACCGATCGTCTCGTAGAATATTATAATTTCGATATCTTATAAGTTTTGATGCGTTGAACCACGTCTCGGAAATCGCTGCCACCTTGATATCTCTGCAACCAAGTTCGTGCTCTAAACTTTCCTTATTAGCAATGGCAGATCTAGCATTCCACTGCAGGACCTTAAAACCCATTGAATTTATTTATTAAACTAGATATTAAATCCCGAATGACAAGGGGATTTTCTATGGGTGTTGTCTGAGACGAGGTGATTATATGCATGATAAGTTTGACTAATTCTTCTATAATGAAGGTATTTCGATTGATGGAATGATCAGGAATGTTATGTGGACGAGGAGGATATGGGTTTTGTCTAATAGGTGTAATTGGTAATTGTTGAGGAGCAAACACTCGTTGGTGTGGGGGAGGGTAAGTTGGGGAGGGAGGGGGAGCTTCTTGGCGGCGAGTAGGACGTTGAGTGGAGAGGGAGGGAAGTTGTCGTTGCATAGGCGCGGCATGATGCGGTGAGAGTAGCCCTTGTTCCTGTTGTCCTTGATATTGTGGATGGGATAACTGTTGTGGTGATTGCATTGATGGCAATGCTGTATGATACTGAGTGTTTATTATAGATGAATTTTGTAGTGGTTGTATTGGTAGAGGAGGAAATTCTTCGCGGCTACTGTATTGTGGTACAGTAGCAACCACCTGAGCGTATCCCTGACTTTGCTGCTCTGTTGATGTATGCATAGGAGGTGTGTTATAAGCAGTTGCCCTTTTCATGTCCCGCTGTCTGACGTACACCGGGCAGTTCTTATCTGAAGCAAAATGTTGACCTTGACAGAGTGCACACCGAACTTCCGTGGTATTGTCACAGTTTTCTGTTAAGTGTGGACCCGCACATCTATTACAGCGCGCTACTCTTGACTTACATTGTACTTGCCTGTGGCCCAGGCGTAAACATATTTCACACTGCACTACCGGAGCAACATACGGTTCCACAGCACAGCGAGTTCCCAATATAGCTATATGAGTGGGGAGGGACTGCGATCGAAAAGTTACGAGACACACTGGGATTGCTATAACTTGATCTGGGTTCGTGGGCGATCTTTTGGTAAATCTCTTAATACGCACAGCTGGATATGGAGAGTCAATTTCTTCTAAAATTTCCTGCTCGCTTAACGTGGTGTCGACATTTCTGATTATACCCTGTTTATGGATAAGAAAGTTGGGAATGTAAGCTTCTAAATTCCTTTGTTTAAAAACATCACATTGCACAATTAAATTAGCAGATCCTGCCGTGCGAGCTACAATTTTTAAACGATTTTTTCCAATAGGTCGTATGTCGACAACTTCCTTTTTAAAGGCATTGTTATGTTGAAAAAGCAGTTTACCTATCGACATAGGGTGTAGATGACCAACTTTACTGTCCAAACTTTCTACGAAAATACAGTACGGGCCTATGTCTGTGCGACTATATCTATTGTCTTTACTTTGATAGGTAGGCGCTGTCTTAGCAGAACTAAGCTTATTTGAACTTGAGTTAGTATTTACTGGCACGTCTTGGACGGAGGATTTACTAGATGTTGAAGTACTGGCGTCTGACATATCCATGTCTATCAACTTTTCGACTTCGTTTATGGTTCCATTTGACTGTCCTACCATTTGTCCGCAAAACCGTTTAGCTGGTTGATTAGGTACATCTACACTATTATCTAGTACGTCATTACCGTGATGAGGAGTACATAGATTATTACCTGCAGGTGTGATGCTCTCTTGTAGTGAGAGGGTATGAGGGCCCGTGTTCTGAGCGGCGTTATGTTGCTGGTGCTGGTCCTGCTGCTGCTGTTGATGTTGGTGTGGCTGATGAGAATAGCTTGCTAACTGTTGATGATCATAACTGGCAGGTGCTGGTTGAAATTGTGATGTTCCGTTCAATAGAGTAGGCCTATGGTTCACTGAGTCTAATTGAGGTAGCGAGTCGTGCATATAACAAGTCTCTAATGCCAACTTAATGGACTGCCCCGTATCTAGGGGGTCAGCCATTGTATAGTATTAACTAACTGATACTAAACTTGTCCACAATTCACTGTATTAAAGGGTAAACTATGATGAGTTTACTAATGAAATGTTTATGTCTGAAGATGGTTTCACTGCCGCACTGACAAGTCTCACTAGCTATAGTGGAGTCGAGCTATGTTACAACCTGCCTGTCCGGCTGCTCGCCACGAACTGTTTCTTCTTCTTCTTCTTCTTGTTTATCTGTTTGCCCTCCAGGGTCGGTTTTTCCCTCGAACTCAGCGAGGAATCCCACCTCTACCGCCTCAGGGGCAGTATCCTGGAGCTTCAGACTCTCGGTCGGGGATACAACTGGGGAGGATGACCAGTACCTCGCCCAGGCGGCCTCACCTGCTAAGCTGAACAGGGGCCTTGCGGGGGGATTGGAAGATTGGAAGGGATAGACAAGGAAGAGGGAAGGAAGCGACCGTGGCCCTAAGTTAGGTACCATCCCGGCATTTGCCTGGAGGAGAAATGGGAAACTACGAAAAACCACTTCGAGGATGGCTGAGGTGGAAATCGAACCTACCTCTACTCAGTTGTCCTCCCGAGGCTGAGAGGACCCCGTTCCAGCCCTCGTACCACTTTTCAAATTTCGTGGCAGACCCAGTCCTCCGGGGGTGGCTGCTAATTACACTAACCACTACACCACAGAGGCGGACCTTCTGGAAACTTACACAGAGGAATTTTTACTGTCTTGGACTGTCTGCAATACTGCTGGCTGTTAATCGAAGAAAACCAGAGTTTGCCTGAACAACTTTGCGAAGTATTTGAGTCCTGTCGACACAGTATACAGTACGCTGAAAGATATATTAACAAATACAACTTAATATTGTAAGTGATAGAACACGAATGACAGAAGCAAATGTTCAGATTCCTTCAGCCGTGTCACTGATTCATCATCTTAGGTTGCCCGTCTCCATGGCTAAATGGTTAGCGTGCTGGCCTTTGGCCACAGGGGTCCTGGGTTCGATTCCCGGCAGGGTCGGGAATTTTAACGACAATTGGTTAATTTCGCTGGCACGGGGGCTGGGTGTATGTGCCGTCTTCATCATCATTTCATTCTCATCATGACATGCAGGTCGCCTACGGGAGATAAATCAAAAGACCTACATCTGGCGAGCCGAACTTGTCCTCGGACACTCCCGGCACTAAAAGCCAAACGCCATTTCATTTCATCTTACGTTGATTTTGTATATTTTCCTTTTATTATTTTGATTCTGCAACATTATAAATGAATACGTTATGCTTTATTTATAACAATTTAAAATTGTTAATTTTATAATACTTCATGCATCGTAATTTTACTATTAGCTCTAAGCAAATGTGACTTTAATTTCACTTTTATGCTATTAAGAAACATTACCTGTTTATCAGAATTAAATCGAATACTACCGGTATGTTTTTCTTCAGTGTGCTATAAAATGATAAATTTCAAATCTACAACGATACAAAATGCTAAATGTATAAATCAAAGTGCATAGTTTCAAATTTCAAAACGCTATAAGTTACCACTCCTAGTAATGACCATTGAAACAGAATTGGTGGGTAGGCGATGTTCAGAATTTCAAAAATTGGTATTTTATCCCCAAAATACATAATAATTCTTACAGTTGACCTCAATAGCAGAATTGGTTGTTTGTTGGCCTTCATTTCCCAGTTTGATCATGATGGTGATGTTTGTTGTTTAACCGGGCCTAACAGCTAGGTCATCGGCCCCTAATGGTAAGAAGTGAACGAAACGAAAATTAACTTCAAAATTTATGCACTGACTAGAATCTAAAACGAATGATGAAAAAGTTATAGTGAAATAAAAACAATCAGAGGATCCAATTCACAATGTCTGAATTACTGGGATGATACATTATTATCTACGGGTTTCCAGAATCCAGGTCGCCGGCCCCTCATAATGGTACTAATCACTGGGAGGTAGAACCACGGTGATTATGGTAACAACCAGAGGTAATACAAACCAATGGGTGATATGAATAAAAATGAGATGTAACTCGGAGACAAGTCTCGAAGGAGGATTGAGACGGAAGTCACTTGCGAGACAGAACTTGTCATGTATATGAATAAAATTTGTTTCTCGCTAACGAGACTTGTCTCCTTCCGCTTGAGACGAGTCTCGCTCACTGGCTGTGGTATCTGTCAGCTGACGAGTGAATTAACAATTTATTGGAGAGCTATAAAGAGTGGTTTTGTTGGAACAGATGAAAGTGTTAGATTTACAAGCGAAAAAGATTGAAAAGCGACAGCGTGTTCTCGAAAAAAACAGAAGAAATTTCAGTGCAAAAACAGGTTTTGCAACTACAAACGGAAAATCTTTTACATGAAAGGGAGAAAAGAGCAGAACAAACAAGTACAACCGAAATGGAACACCCACCGATATTTTTTTTCATTTAGAATAGTTCTTGACAGCCTTTTCTTCTTCAGTTGTGTTTCACTTGGGAGCCTATTCTGCTAACTACACCTTTCGTATTAATCAATATTCAATAATCACTACAGTTATTATTTCCAATTCTTTCTAGCTTTACGTAAACGTAGTGGCTCGTACACTTGGTATACTTGGACCCCAGCTTGGGAACGACTGATTTAAGGTTTCTCTTTTTTGTAAGCTTCCTTCAAGATATTATGTAAGAAGTTACATTGTATTTATCATCACATTTAGGATCCACATTCAAATGCATAATTTTCTGCGGTCATTGAATGTCACTCAAACACTTTTTAAACACGCTTCGTATTTCATTATTCACGAATATGAAGAGTTTATTCATACCTGTGCATAGCTAGGGGTGTTTCTGCATATAATGTACATTTTCTACAATTGTTTTACGTCGCACCGACACAGATAGGTCTTACGGCGACGATGGGATAGGTTTAGGAGTGGGATGGAAGCGACCGTGGCCTCACTTAAGGTACAGTCCCAGCATTTGCCTGGTGTTAAAATGGGAAACCACGGAAAACGATATTCAGGGTTGCCGACAGTGGGGCTTGAATCTGCTACCTGCCGGATGTAAACTCACAGCCGCGCGCCCCTAACCGCACGGCCAACTCACCTGGTATGTAGTATACAACCAGTACCTATATACTGTTGCATAAATTGTCTAAATTTCAAACTTTAGAAACATAGAAATAATACAAAATGCTATCCATATTCATAAACGAATGTAACTAACAAGGGAGTTGATTGATTTGGACCGGACAAATTGCAATGAAACTTAGTAACACGATGAGCTAAGATATCCGGAACTCAATGGTAATAACCGTTCTGCCGTGAAATAATATTTTCCTACCGGTATTTATTGACAGTAAATTCTTGCTCCAGTTTTAAATGGAACGTGGTGTGTAGATGGCAGCGATTTCAATGAAACATGGTAGGATGATCAATTAAAACATCAGAAAATCGCTGCATGATTAACGTTGTTATATAGATTACTCGCAGTGTGACAAAATGAATGACTCTCAAGCAAGAATCCGAAAGTTTAAGGCTATTCATAGCGTGCAAGTTTATATACAAATGACAAGGATTTCATATTACATATTTTAGCTTCAATTGTAAACGACAGAGAAGTATTAAAAGCCTGATATTTTGAAATATTCATATACTGTGCATGTTAGTAAAATGGGTTTGACGAGCAAAACATTCTGTTCACGTTGTCAAAATCTAATTTTCACTCTAAAGCGCACTGTTTAATGTAACTTTAAAATAGAACTATCAGTGCATTTCTACAGTGCATACGCGAGGTCAATACAGCTGCAAACCACCCAGCTGTTCTTTAGCAATTAATTATAGCAATGCCATTGATTTTATGACAAAGTGAAGATCATCAATAAATTTAAGACAGGTGGATTGACCATTCGTGGAAGTTTCATCGAAATCTGTCTGATCCAAACCAAATGTTTCCCTTGTAGTATTCGGCGCAAGTGAGATTTTGGTGCGATGGTTGAGAAAGAGCAGCATTCATAGAGGCAGCAAATCATTGGCCGAATAATGTCATTATGCGAATCTGTTAAATCTTGTGAAACAAGTTACAGCATATTTTTCTCAAGGGCACGAGCCGCCGGTTGAAACTTTTAAATAAACTTAGAAACAGTGCAATCGAAAAAGGCATGGGCAGGGAATTTTACGGCACTTGAAGTAAACATAAATAAGATAGCTTACACGAGGACCAAAGATACTCGCACATTCGTTCAGTACCATATGGCCTACATGTGATAGAGAGCGATAATTTTCAGACTTGAAGAAATATCCTTCCAGATATCAAAATGTGAATAATAATAATAATAATAATAATAATAATAATAATAATAATAATAATAATAATAATAGTAATAGGTAATAATTTCGTGTGACAATTTCTAGCCTGGTACAGCCCTTGTAAGGCAGACCCTCCGAGAGGATGGGTGTCATCTGCCGTGTTATTGTAGTGGAGGATAGTGTTGTGTGTGAGTTGCAGGAATGTATGTTGAGGATTTAAGGTTAAAATCTCTGACCCGACCGCGAATCGAACCCGGGGGCCCCCTGAACCGATGAGTACTACGCTGATCATTCAGCTAAGGGAGCAAGACAAAGTGAATAATGAAAGCCTTGAATAATTTTAAGTCATATCTTAAACATAGCTAGCCTATGTTTCGGTCTGTTCCGTTATTGTGAATTAGTTTTATTTATAAGATGTTAAGTCGTATTTTGTGAATGGAAAAATTTCAACGTACAGAAAAAATCACAAATGTGGAATAGATTAAGAATAATTAAATTAATTTAATAATTACTTAGAAAATTTTCAGATTCGTATGTTGTACGATTTTGCATATTTCTGGTTTGATTTTGTACATTTTAGACTTTATCTTCTTCTTCTCAATCTGTTTACCTTCCAGGGTCGGTTTTTCCCTCGGACTCAGCGAGGAGTCCCACCTCTACCGCCTCAAGGGCAGTGTCCTGGAGTTTCAGACTTTGGATCGGGGGATACAACTGGAGAGAATGACTAGTACCTCAACCAGGCGGCCTCACCTGCTATGCTGAACAGGGGCCTTGTAGAGGGATGGGAAGATTGGATGGGACAGGCAAGGAAGAGGGAAGGAAGCGGCCGTGGCCTGAAGTTAGGTACCATCCTGGCATTTGCCTGGAGGAGCAGTGGGAAACCACGGAAAACCACTTCCAGGATGGCTGAGATGGAAATCGAACCCATCTCTACTCAATTGACCTCCCGAGGCTGAGTTGACCCCGTTCCAATCCTCGTACCACTTTTCAAATTTCGTGGCAGAGTCGGGAATCGAACCCGGACCTCCGGGGGTGGCAGCTAATCACGCTAACCACTACACCACAGAGGCGGACTTTTAGACTTTATGATGCATGTAAATCCTATCGCTAATGGCTATCATTATCATCTTTATCATTATTGTTATATGAATTTCTTGTGTATTGGCTCCAGAAAATGTGCTAACCATTCCACATTTTCTTTCCGGAAACAGTAGAGATCTTTATAGTCATGTTTGAGAGACTCTCTTCGTACTTTATACATTTTTCTTCTCCGTTGTAAAACCATCATAAACTCCGCCATCACGTTTTCAGCCTGATTCTATCGCCTTGAGTCACCTTCTGGGCAGTCTCAAGAAATTCTGAGATTAGTCTCCATTCAGAGAGACTAAACTCCAGTTTATTCATATACATTTGGAGACTTGTCTCCGAGAGAATCCGCTAACGAGCTGTGTCGCAAGGAGCAAAGGTCACTGCTGAGACATCGCTTTTTTTATTCATATACATTTGAGACATGTCTTAATATTTGTGAGACAAGAGTTACGTCTCCGGTTTATTCATATCACCCATTGATATTCCTCACATAATGGAACTACTCTCAGGTAACGCACACCCATGGTTTTCGCACATAGTAGTACCAATCACGGGCAACGTACACCCAGGGTGTTTCTCGTAAAGTAGAACTACTCATAGGTAGCGCAGATCTATTCTGAACCCAGGGGAACCGACACATTCCAGCACAACGTTACGGCACATGTACATTAGTTCGCGCAGCCTAATGCCCGCTCCCCCGCTTCGGTGGAACACACACCTACTAACCACAAAACCGTGGTGTTCCTCATATAAAAGCACTATTCACTGGTGACGTAGATCCATGGTGTTCCTCACATGGTGGTGCTAACTGCAAGTAACGTCGACCCATGGTGTGCCTCGTCCGACAGGCAGGGGATACCGTGGGTGTATTCTTCGTCTGCATTCCCCACCCACAGGGGATTATTTCCCAGTTTAGCAAGTTTCGATCCCAGCTGTGGTCAGTAGGATTTGAGGGTGTTTAAATGTGACAACTCCATGCCGATGGCTTCCGCGGAACAAAACTCTAACACTCCAATGTTTCGTGAGACTGTTAGCAGTTATAAACGGGTGTTAAAATAATAATAATAATAATAAGAAGAAGAAGAAGAAGAAGAAGAAGAAGAAGAAGAAGAAGAAGAATTCGGCTGTTAAAGAACTGGGAATGTCAGATCTACAAGGTAGACGGTCTGTACGACAATATCCCCGAAGAATGTCCATGGATTTCAGGAAAAACCCCGGAAGAAAGGTACCCCCTGGACACATGAAAGAAAGGAGTTGCTCGAACAGAAAATGCGCCAATACCGGGTAAATTCAAAGGCTAACAGTAGAACAAGCGTGGTCCGTAGTAGGCCCATTCGAACCAAGACTGCCGGCAAGTAGACTGACACACAAGATTCTCACCTACATAGAACATCTAAAAAAGATTCCATGGGTACTGGAAGTGAAGAAGGATCTGGAAAAAGCCCATATGGACTCAACTGACACCGCGGACAGAAACCTCTACAGGAAAAAAATTAATGGATGGAAAGTGCAACCAGAGAACGAAGTGAAAAAGAAGACTGGAGCAAAGTGGACAGAAGAACGGAGAAGGATCCATGGAGAAAGGATGAGAGCTGTTTGGCAACTCAGAAAACAGAATCGTTAGAGTTTTGCGTGATCCATTGGGTCCATACGCACATAATAATAATAATAATAATAATAATAATAATAATAATAATAATAATAATAATAATAATAATAATAATAATAATTCATTGTAAATTAACTTCAGATAAATGCAGGCAAAACGCCATCAATACAGGGCGTGAGCACGATGTTGTCATCTTACTCATCTCGTAACACTGATTTCTACAAGTTCAACTCTACGGTTGCCGATTAAAACTATTTTCAGCCGAATAAGGCCGATTTTTTTTACAGCCGTCAGCCTCATACAATCCACATTGCTTCTTTATCTTGGAAGTTACATCTTTTAGATAGACAAGGTAATTAAGTAAGCCTATTTCACGATGAGCAGAGTGCTTGATACTGTCTGCTATCAAAGTAATACTGTCTGTCCTTCCAATTTTCACTTGACAAAGACGGTTCAGGTAACATGTCAGCACCAGAGTTTTGCCCTTCGGGTATTGTCACTGGCTTCTTACCAGGGCGTCTGCGGTTCGAATCTCAGCCAATATATGTGGGATTTCTGAAATAAAAAGGTACTTCGTGGTGGTACAGATTCGACATAAAATTGGTGGTCACCTGCCTGTGATCACGACAGAAACAGACACGTATTTTTTCCTTTTATTCGTATTTTGATTTTGCATCAATATAAGAAAACGTTATAGCCTACTTCATCTATATCAATTTAAAATTGTTAATTTTATTATACTTAATGCATCTTAATTTTACTATTAGCTCTATACAAATGCGACTTGAATTTCTCAATAATACTATAAACAGAAATTATGTTTTCCTTCAAAATGCCATAAAATGCTTAGTTATTCCCCAGTTTTGCTCCTTTAGAATGGAATTTCATTTTCCAGGCACGAATATGAGGCGCCTGAGTGCTCTGATCTGACCTTTCACTTCACTTCAATAATAATAATAATAATAATAATAATAATAATAATAATAATAATAATAATACTGATTTTCTGGATGAAGAGACCGCAGAACGACCTCTACAAAAGATAAACACCATTACGGATGAAATCAGTAAAACGCCGAGGAAAGTTTTACACACACATTTACAGAATGTAACAGTCCGTAACGGCAAAGAAACTACTCAGCATCGTAACAAAGAGTAAATGCGGTGTGGAATGCTTAAAAGAGGTTCAGAGGGACCTACTGTACAACAGATCAACGTAGCGAATCTCGAGGACCGCACGGAGTGCCGAAATAAAATCACAAATGTTAAATTTGAGTGAAGAACATCACGACAACCTGGGAAAAAGTGGACAGAGGAGCGAAAGATGAAGCATTCAGAGAGAATGATGAGATTTTGGGAAGAAAAGAGGAAAAACACCCGAAGATGACATCATGTATTCAAGTTCAATCGCTCTCCTTAAGGGGAGCAATCGTGTAAATAAATAAAATAATAACGCTTTTGGTTTTATATCCCACGAACTACTTTTACGGTTTTTGGAGAAGCCGAGGTGCCGGAATTTAGTCCCGTGGGAGTTCGTTTACGTGCCAGTAAATCTACTGCACGAAGCTGACGTATTTGATCACCTTCAAATATCATCGGACTGAGCCAGGATTGAACATGCCAAGTTGGGGTCAGCAGACCTGGCCCAAAGGGTGGTTGGATAAAAGTGATGAAAGCGAAGATATTAGTAAGTGGAAGCAATGCCAGGCTCAGCTAGGGGAACCGCGGTCACCAACCGATGATCCGAAGTTCTCCTTTCAGTCACCCCTTTCGACAGGCAGGGGATACTCCCCATCTACAAGGGCAAGAAGGCGTACTAGGCAAGATGAGCAGTGCGATAATATGCCACTGCTTTCCTCATATTTGGTTACATTTTGCTCATTTAGTGATATAAGGTCATATTTGGTTATATTTTGCTCATTTAGTGCTATAAGGTCCTATTTGGTTATATTTTGCTCATTTAGTGTTATAAGGTCATATTTGGTTACATTTTGCTCATTTTAGTTCTATAATGTCATACTTTGCTCATTTAGTGCTATAAGGTCATATTTGGTTACATTTTGCTCATTTAGTGCTATAAGGTCATTTTGGTTATATTTTGCTCATTTAGTGCTATAAGGTCATATTTGGTTACATTTTGCTCATTTAGTGCTATAAGGTCATATTTGGTTACATTTTGTTCATTTAGTGCTATAATGTCATACTTTGTTCGTTTAGTGCTATAATGTCATACTTTGCTCATTTAGTGCTATAATGTCATATTTGGTTATATTTTGCTCATTTAGTGCTATAAGGTCATATTTGGTTACATTTTGCTCATTTAGTGCTATAAGGTCATATTTGGTTACATTTTGCTCATTTAGTACTATAAGGTCATATTTGGTTACATTTTGCTCATTTAGTGCTATAAGGTCATATTTGGTTATATTTTGCTCATTTAGTGCTATAAGGTCATATTTGATTAGGTACATTTTTCTCATTTAGTGCTATAAGGTCATATTTGATTATATTTTGCTCATTTTAGTGCTATAATGTCATATTTGGTTACATTTTGCTCATTTAGTGCTATAAGGTCATATTTGAATATATTTTGCTCATTTAGTGCTATAAGGTCATGTTTGGTTACATTTTGCTCAGGTGCTATAAGGTCATACTTTGCTCCTTTAGTGCTATAAAGTCATATTTGGTTACATTTTGCTCATTTAGTGCTATAAGGTCATATTTGGTTACATTTTGCTCATTTAGTGCTATAAGGTCATATTTGGTTACATTTTGCTCATTTAGTGCTATAAGGTCATATTTGGTTATATATTGCTCATTTAGTGCTATAAGGTCATAGCCTATTTGATTATATTTTGCTCATTTTAGTGCTATAATGTCATACTTTGCTCATTTAGTGCTATAAGGTCATATTTGGTTACATTTTGCTCATTTAGTGCTATAAGGTCATATTTGGTTATATTTTGCTCATTTAGTGCTATAAGGTCATATTTGATTATATTTTGCTCATTTTAGTGCTATAATGTCATACTTTGCTCATTTAGTGCTATAAGGTCATATTTGGTTACATTTTGCTCATTTAGTGCTATAAGGTCATATTTGATTATATTTTGCTCATTTTAGTGCTATAATGTCATACTTTGCTCATTTAGTGCTATAAGGTCATGTTTGGTTACATTTTCTTCATTTAGTGCTATAAGGTCATATTTGATTATATTTTGCTAATTTTAGTGCTATAATGTCATACTTTGCTCATTTAGTGCTATAAGGTCATATTTGGTTACATTTTGCTCATTTAGTGCTATAAGGTCATATTTGGTTATATTTTGCTCATTTAGTGCTATAAGGTCATACTTTGCTCCTTTAGTGCTATAAGGTCATATTTGGTTGTATTTTGCTCATTTAGTACTATAAGGTCATATTTAGTTATATTTTGCTCATTTAGTGATATACGGTCATATTTGGTTATATTATGCTTATTTTACGGTTATATGATCGTATTTTGCTCATTTTATTGCTATAAGGTCATATTTGGTTATATTTTGAGCATTTTTGTTTAAATTGTGGCGTGGTTTTTGAAAAGGTACATGTTGTCTGCGTCGATTTTCAAACACAGGCTTACAAAATACTGTAGTAGATTTTTTTTTTTCGAAATAAGTAGGCCCTAGCAGGTTTAGAAGACGTGATTCCAAGAAAGAGATGCTGTACGAACGTATGCCGGCAGTTACCAAAAAGCAATCTAATACTTCATTATTTGGGATTCGGGAGATAGTGGATTCGAGTCCCACTGTCGCCAATCCTAAAGATTGTTTTTGCGTGGTTTCCCAATTTTACGCCAGAAAACTGTTGATTTTAATTAAAGCCAAGACCGCTTCCTTCCCACTCGTGGCCCTTTCCTATCCCATCCTCGCCATAGCACCTATCTGTGTCGGTGCGACGTACAGCAACTTGTAAAAAACATTTTAATTTTTGTTTAAGAAAACAGATTGAGAAATGCTCCTCAGGGCTATGCTACTGAATGAATGTATAAAGTTTTAATTTACCTGCTGTCGCTTTGTCAGTTTGCATGATTAAATGTGTCTGCTGTCTCATCGCGTATCACTAGACATTCAATTTGTATACAAATGCATATTTTGTTTGGCGACGTCATCATCATCATCATCATGGAGGAGAAGTGGGAAACCACGGAAAACCACTTCCAGGATGGCTGAGGTAGGAATCGAACCCACCTCTACTCAGTTGACCTCCCGAGGCTGAGTGGCCCCCGTTCCAGCCCTCGTACCACTTTTCAAATTTCGTGGCAGAGCCGGGAATCGAACCCGGGCCTCCGGGGGTGGCAGCTAATCACGCTAACCACTACAATACAGAGGCGGACTTGGCGACGTGTCAACCTTCAAAACCGTCAAGGAAGTGCGTTTGAAGGTGAAAGTGGACAAATTATTAAATTTAACAGTGCACATTTACATGCATATTTGCATATATTTCAGATGAGTACATACATTTTAAATATCGAATTTGTTGTGAATGTTTAACATGATTTACAAGCATCTTCCACAAAATGTAAAGTAATTAATGCCTTGAACTCCTTCGGCAATGAAACGGTTCAAAGGAAACTGGTACCTATAAAGACACACTTCCAGATCTTACCAGAATCAATGAAGAAGCTAGAAACGCATGGATTGCTTCTTGAAGATTATGGAGAACGTGAGGCGTGAAATGGAAGGTATCCCAGGAAACCTCGAACTCCGTCCGCAAACAAAATATCGTCATGTCCTTAAACGAAATCCAGCCTACCATATCATTATAGCTATAAACAAATATTTAGCTGGTACTTATAATGTGGACCTACTAGTGTGTTTAAACAGACAAACATCATAGATTTAAAACAGAAATATTGGAGAAGACGGTTGAAGTGTACTGCAAAGCAAATTACGGACAGGAAAAACAGCGTGGGCATTGTAAAATGAAATGAAATGTCTTATGGCTTTTAGTGGCGGAATATCCCAGAACGGGTTCGGCTCGTCAGGTGCAGGTCTTTCTATTTGACATCCGTAGGCGACCTGCGCGTCGTGATGAGGATGAAATGATGACGAAGACAACACATACACCCAGCCCCCGTGCCGTAGGAATTAACCAATTAATGTCAAAATCCCCGAGCCGGCCGGGAATCGAACCCGGGACCCTCTGAGCCGAAGGCCAGTACGCTGACCGTTTAGCCAATGAGTATTGTAAAATGAAAGAGGAATATGTATGTACGTGTGTTTCTTCACGTTTGTGACTCTTTTACACGGTTTTCTTAAAACCTTACTAAATGATTTATCATGTGTATTAATTAACACACCGTGTATTATATAGAAGTGTACATACTGTTTTAACAGTGAACACTGGTAGATTGATACGTCTCACGAACTATGCACGGATTGTCTGTACCTGTGGAACAGCCCCAGCTGTAAGTAGCGTGAATTTTTTGTTTTTCATTCAGTTGCTCATTCATGATTGATTTCACGTATTGATGTTGGTGAATCGCGTGAGTCTAGTAAAGGAATGTTACGTTTGTATTTCATACAAGTGTTTAATAGCACGATAGATAAATACATATTTCACCACTTTTTGCAGCATAGTCGCATGCTTGTATCGGTGATTTATACAGCATTCATACCTCAGCAGCTTCAATAGTCACAGCCATAAATGGGGGTGTCCGGACATTTCGTATCACGGACATTCCGTACCACTTGATTTTCGAGGACATTTCGTACCACCTACGTCGTTATCTACCTGCAAACAGTTTTCCCATAATCCCCAGATATTTACGCCAGGACAATCCGTACCACTTGATGTCAAATTGGAATTCCATTTCCACGCCACCGGGCATAATGAGCCTGACAGACACACTTTAGAAATCAGAAACAAGAATAATTTACAACATTTGCTGAAGAAACCTTCTATATTATTTGAATAAATGCCCCTTGAACTATGCCTATCGCGTATGATTACCTAAATATGGTCTTAAGAAAGTCGATTTTTTTAGTATAAATCCTGAAAGAAAACAATACAGAAGAAATATACATTGTGTTCGGGCACAATGTGCCTGACGAGCATAAGGATGGATAATATTACTGTTATTTTGAACATTTATAAACTACCGCATTATTTCAGTATCAAGTAAGTAAAATAAAAGATTCTGATGAACTGGCCAATATGACTTTGAAGGTCACGCGGAAACAGGAAACTACTGAAAGGTGGAAGTAGCGAATGTCGAATACGAGATAAGTATTAACACGTGTGCCAGTAAGATCAGTTGCGCCCGAGTAGTAGTTACACCGTGAGAAGACTCACGCGCCAGTAGTGGACAATGGATATACACATGAATACATTCATTAGGATATCGTTTTTACTTCGCAATACTTCCCACTCTTTCAAGTGGTACGGAATGTCCTCTCTTAAATATTTTAAAGTCATTAGCTGACACTTCACAGGTAATCAGCCGGTCAAGTGGTACGAAAAGTCCGGTGGTACGAAATGTCCGTGGTACGAAATGTCCTAGAACCATAAATGGGATGGAAGCTATTACGTATTTCCTTTGGGCTGTGCCAAGAGACAGATAAAATAATACTTCATCGATCAGAAACAGCAACAAGCGGAAATTTAAGGTACAAAGGAAATATTTGAACTGCTATTTCGGTTCTTTAGCAAATGTAAAGTATTTTTGTTTCTGATTTGTAAAGTGTGTCTGTCGTGCTCATTACGCCCTCTGGCGTGGAAATGGAATTCCAATCTGACATCAAATGGTACGGATTGTCCTGGCGTAAATATTTGGGGTTTACGGGAAGACCATTCGCAGGCAGATAACGAACTAGTTGGGACGAAATGTACTCAAAAATGTCCGTGGTACGAAATGTCCGAACACCGCTATTTCAATATGTTTTAGTTCAGGAACTTCCTTACTTAGCTTGCTTGTTCCTGTCATCAGTGTTGGCCGGAAAGAGAATTCATGCATAACGATTAAATTGGCAACAGTGTGTGTGGGAAAAAAGAGGGTAACAACTGAGAGTAAGCTCCCCTTTGAGTCCCCCGACGATAGCAACAGGTTTGTATTATGTGCAGACTGCCTCTCTCATGAATAGGTAGCTGCATTAGCGTAGAGACGATTCTAGATGGCGTGAGATCCAAATTCAAATTAGAATTACGTTAGACAAGTCCGAACTTAACACAGTACACCAGAAACCTACCTTCAGAACCGAGCGCGCATAGTCGGTATGTGTGATGCAATGTAATGCAATATATGACTCCTTATTTTCAATAATAATAATAATAATAATAATAATAATAATAATAATAATAATAATACCGGGCGAATTGGCCGTGCGGTTAGGGGCGCAAGGCTGTGAGCTTGCTTTCGGGAGATAGTGGGTTCGAACCCCATTGTCGGCAGCCCTGAAGATGGTTTTCCGTGCTTTCCCATTTTCACACCAGGCAAATGCTGGGGCTGAACCTTAAATAAGGCCACGGCTGCTTCCTTCCAACTCCTAGCCCTTTCCTATCCCATCGTCGCCATAAGACCTATCTGTGTCGGTGCGACGTAAAGCAAATGTTTAAAAAATCATCTTTCTTCACTTTTTCTTAAGCCATTCTCCCATCATTTAGGGTCGGCTTTTCAGGTCACTCTCTTCCAGTATTGCCTGTCTCGGACTCTATCCTCGGGTACATTGCGTTGTTTCAGGTCTTTTGAAACACGAGCTTTCCATCGGTTTTCCTATCGTCCAATCGCTGCATTGCCGGGCTGAGTGGCTCAGACGGTTGAGGCGCTGGCCTTCTGACCCCAACATGGCAGGTTCGATCCTGGCTCAGTCCGGTGGTATTTGAAGGTGCTCAAATACGTCAGCCTCGTGTCGGTAGATTTACTGGCACGTAAAAGAACTCCTGCGGGACTAAATTCCGGCACCCCGGCGTCTCAAAAACCGTAAAAGAGTAGTTAGTGGGACGTAAAGCAAATAGCATTATTATTAATCGCTGCATTTCCCCTAGTTACCTTGGCATTTCCCTCACCCTCTAGCCGGTCGATTCGACGTGCGACAGAATCTTCAGGTCATCTTTGATGATGCCCTTACCACTTCATTCGATTTTCTTGAAACATTTCCTCAATAATAATAATAATAATAATAATAATAATAATAATAATAATAATAATAATAATCCGCCTCTGTGGTTAGTGTGATCAGCTGTCACCGCTGGAAGCCAGGGTTCGATTCCCGGCTCTCCTACGAAATTTGAAAAGATTAAGACAAAAAATACGTCCCTGTGGAAAGGGAAAATAATGCACGAAGATGTATGTGAATCGAATTGTAACACACACTGCGTGACCTTACTTCAACCTTGTGAAAAACAACAAATACATCAGTGTTCACCCACAGGGCACACAAATAAGGATAGTTAATGATCTAAAATTTGTCACGTGAATTCAAGAACATGTGAGTGTTTGTCACGGTGACCAAGTCACGTGGCACGTTGTTTACATACGCAGGAGAGATACTGTCGTGCGAACGTTTCAGGACATGTGCACCAACTGATGAGTACGGCACAAGTACAACACAAAAACAGAATGGACTCCTGTACGGAACAAACAAAGTTAAACTTTGCATACCTCGGTTCGTCGAGTTGTATAGTCGTTCAAAAACAACAACGACAAAAAGAACCACAGTGAGAGCATAATATTCTATCAGACTTAATTTTAATTAAAACTAACTAAAAAACTTTTTTCAGCTTATCCCAGTTATTTCTGGAGTCGCTGGAGCCACCCAGGATCAATTAGGTTTTGGCCGGGGTTTAAGACCGGATGCCCTTCCTGACGTCACGTGATTCTTAAAATGAAAATCTCGATCCAGAATTGACCGGTATTCGAGCTTCAGCCTTCCCCCCCCCACCCCCCCCCCCTGTCAAACTTGAATTATTCTTAAAAAATAATTACCTCCGATGTAGGACCTCCACGATAAACATATCTACGGTACAGGTTGAATTTTTCTGAGAAAAGTGTACCAGCGAGGAACGTATACAATACCACTCTCTTTCCTTTTTATGAGCGACTGTATTTCTTCTTAGAACAAACAATCACCACCCCTACACGTGCTATGATCCTCCGTAATGAACATTTCTTGTCTTTGTTTTCATGTCCGATAGATACTTTACCAATAAACTTCCGTAGTTCTATAATGTCCGCTTCTGTGGTGTAGTTGTTAGCGTGATTAGCTGCCACTCCCGGAGGCCCGGGTTCGATTCGCGGCTCTGCCACGAAATTTGTAAAAATGGTACGAGGGATGGAACGGGAGATTAACTGAGTAGAGGCGGCTCTATTCCCACCTCAGTCTTCCTTGACGTGGTTTTCCGTTGTTTGCCATTTCTTCTCCAGGCAAATGCCGGGATGGCACCTACCTTAGGGCCACGGCGCTTCGTTCCCTCTTCATTGTCTACCCCTTCCAATCTTCCCATTCCCAACATTAGGCCCATGTTCAGCATAGCAGATGTGGCCGCGTAGGCGAGGTACTAGTCTTCCTTCCCAGTTGTATCCCCCGACCCAAAGTCTCACGCTCCAGGACACTGCTCTTGAGGCGGTAGAGGTGGGATCCCTTGCTGAATCCGACGGAAAAACCAATCCTGGAGATTAAACAGATTAAGAAAGAAGGAAGAAAAGAGTTATATAATAACAATAACAGCAAATAGAGGATTGTGGCGACATTTACTAAATTCACAGAGGCTTGCAGACTATAATGATGACGTATGTACGTGTATAATAATAACAGTTTGTGGGTACGCCAACTAAAACCACTGCTCCAACCTACCACAACGATTCGGACTTCTAACATTCCACGCTCCGACTCGCACAATGTCTGCACTGTATTTATCTTCCTGATAATTACCATTTCCCCCGTCTCATGTAGTTCCTTCCCGGAGATCCGAATAGGGACTATTTTACCTCCGGAATATTTTATCCGGGAAAAAGCTATCATCAGTACATCATTGTTTCATATAGAAAGAGTTAGTTACGGCTGTAGTTTCCCGTTGCCTTCAGGCGTGTAGCAGTATCAACAGACCTAAGGTATTTTAAATATTATTACAAGACCATGTTAGTCAGTCCTCCATACTAACGCAGATGTGCCAACTTTCAAAGTCAAACATCGGGAGATTCTTTTTGCGACATCTCCCGACATGTTACGACACATCTTTGATGACGTAACTTTGGAGAACACGTAACGCATACTACTATTATGTAATTTATCTTATTAATTAATTTATTTATTTCTAAATACTGAAACAGTGCAGGTATTTTATAAATACTCAAATATTGCATGTATCTGAGCTTTAGAACACACGACTCTCCATTGTAACTGCCTTTCATAAATTTCTGAACTAGATTTATGCCTTGTTGAGCGGGTTATAAGGTTTGTTTTTTTTTTTTGTTTGTTTTTTTTTTTTTGCTATTTGCTTTACGTCGCACCGACACAGGTATGTCTTACGGCGACGATGGGATAGGAAAGGCCTACGAATTGGAAGAAAGCGGCCGTGGCCTTAATTGAATCGATTATTTCAGAAAGCAGTCAGTGCCAAAAAAATGAAAAAATGAGTTAATGGCAGAATGTTACTAAGAGGGTATACGCACATTTCGGTACTGAAACAAGTCAAGAAACGTCCTCCTATAATGGTCAGGCATTACGTTGAATTCCGTATTTAGTTCAGAAACCAGTTAAGTGACACCGCTTGGCTGGTTTCTACAGTAAACTGCTGGTATATTTTGTGATGTGCTGCACCTTGCCGGTTGGCGCTGCTGTTCTGAATCCACAATCTCAGCTGTTCAGCTGTTTTTATTGTTATTGTTGTGTTTCTGGAATCGCATGTTCGTAGTTTTGTGAACAACTGATTCAAAAAGAGTTCCTTTTGTTTAGTGCAGTGTTTTTATAATCGTAGTGATATATCTGAAAGTTCAGAAGACGAACCTGTATCTAAAAGCAAACGAGGAGTGGTAGACAAACGAACTCACACGGAATTGAAGGGTAAAAGGAGAAGGTTAAATTTCTTACTCAGGCAAGGAAGTACCTGGTTTGAACCCTACATTATTCTTTGTTATTGTTTGTTTTAAGTACCTATCAATATCAAGAAGATACGTGACATACATGCCTTAAAACCTTGCCTGATGGAATATGAATATTTTCATGAGAGCATTTTACAATGGCCTACTACAGAGATAGAATGTGCTGAGGAGTTTATGTCATGATAAGCAGACATTGCTGATTTCATCCTTTTAATTATCAGCAATGCAGTCTAAACCTATTAAAATAGTTTCTATTTTCACAAATGTGGGTTTTATGACAAAATCCTTTCAAAATTCAAGAATTATCCCATAAAATATGTTTTTAACACTCGTTTATTTCAGAAACCAGTTAAGTGGAAAAATTTTCGGAATTTTTTACAGCAAAGTTAATAAGCACAAAATATTTTTCCTTAGATAAAAAGTATTGAGAGATATAATACATTCAAGCTAAAATATTAAAACCCCTACCATAACATTTTGTCTGACGCTGGACAGTTTTTTTCATTTTTCCAAAAATGACAGACTTGGCGCTTGACTGGTTTCTGAAATAATCGATTCAATTGAGGTACAGCCCCGGCATTTGCCTGGTGTGAAAATGGGAAACCACAGAAAACCATCTTCAGGGCTGTCGACAGTGGGGCTCGAACCCACTATCTCCCGATTACTGGATACTGGCCGCACTTAAGCGACTGCAGCTATCGAGCTCGGGTTTTTTTTCCAGCATTCTTTTTCTGGAAGCTTTGATCTGAATTGAGTTTTTGTCCTTGTAAATATGCTAGGTCCGCCTCTGTGGTGTAGTGGTTAATGTGATTAGCTGCCACCCCCGGAGGCCCGGGTTCGATTCCCGGCTATGCCACGAAATTTGAAAAGTGGTACGAAGGCTGGAAACGGGGTCCACTCAGCCTCGGCAGGTCATCTGAGTAGAGGTGGGCTCGATTCCCACCTCAGCCATCCTGGAAGTGGTTTTCCGTGGTTTCCCACTTCGCCTCCAGGAAAATGCCGGGATGGTACCTAACTTAAGGCCACGGCCGCTTCCTTCCCTCTTCCTTGTCTATCCCTTCCAATCCCCCCATCCCCCTGCAAGGCCCCTGTTCAGCATAGCAGGTGAGGCCGCCTGGGCGAGGTACTGGTAATCCTCCCCGGTTGTATCCCCGACCCAGAGTCTGAAGCTCCAGGACACTGCCCTTGAGGCGGTAGAGGCGGGATCCCTCGCTGAATCCGAGGAAAAAACCGACCCTGGAGGGTAAACAGATTAAGTAAGTAAGTGAGTAAGTACATATGCTAGAAAGTAGTGTCACAGTCGGCATTGCTATGTGGAAATGATAAAATAAAAAACATTACGTTTAAGAACACCACACGCTGATTGCATCTGCCTTGCCAGTTCTTACTGAACATCAATTTTTTCCATCTACTTAAAGAACGAGGAAACTCTTAGAATTTTCAAAAAATAAAACAGTACTAAAACTGTTCTCTCAAATTCGGGAGGTAATTCAATGCGATCAGCACAGAGGGAGGAAGGATCAGAAACAGAGGGTCCACTGCTAGCGGAGAGTTGGCACGTCTTCTAACGCCCTTGCAACTTCCGAAGGGCTACTACCCTTTCGATGAACGATTTGTTAGCCTGGTCTCTCGACGGATACCCATCCGATATAGTTGCACCTACGGTTCGGCTATCTGCTTCACAGGGACGAACAAGCCTCCCCTACGTGCCAAGGGCATATGGTTCACACGGGAGGACTCCTTGAACATTTTGGGAGTTCATTATTCGTCTTGTCACCCTCCGCACTCAGGTCACGGACCTAGAGGAGACAAGTATAATCGTGTCTTGACCGAGCTCAAATAAGCATGAGTAAAGAGTAAACTTTCATCATCACATAACGCTTACAACTTTCCAAACATAGCTCTGTTTCAGCGGGCTGCACTGGTGTGTAACAAGTGCTATCTTGCAACCTTGCTTTGGACGCTTTGAGGCCAACTGACTGCCAAGCTTGCTGTAACGGTTTAGCCAGCGGGAGGTAAGACAAGAGGGGGGAAGAGGTTAATTTCCGCACGCTACTTGCTACCTGTAGCTTGACGAGGCGATACAAATACAGCACCATGATTTAAAAACCAAAACACCTCGTAAACTGTGTTTACGTTGTTTTAGCGCTTCTGACATTCATTCACGAACACTTTCCTGGGAGTAAGTTTACTCTCATTCATAAACAAAGAGTTTTGCCGATGATAATAATTATAATTATAATTATAGTTAATAGAACAAAACATCTCTGAAAAAGAAGCTTCCGCGTCGCGCATTAATAAAATGGAAATGGCTTATCAACTCACCGGAGTCCGGATCCATGGCTAAATGGTTAGCATGCTGGCCTTTGGTCAGAAGGGTCTCAGGTTCGATTCCCGGCAGGGTCGGGGAATTTTAACCATGATTGCTTAATTTCGTTGGCACGGGGGCTGGGTGTATGTGTCGTCTTCATCATTATTTCATCCTCGTCACGACGCGCAGGTCGCCTAAGGGCATCAATTCAAAAGACCTGCACCTGGCGAGCCGAACTTGTCCTCGGACACTCCCGGCACTAAAAGCCATACGTCATTTTTTAACTGACCAAAGATGTTTGCAACAAAAAGTCCACATTCTTGAACGCAAAACTCAGACATTATTGCACTGTCAAAAGACTAGAGGCTTAGTGTGCAGCGGAATGCCTTGCTATGAACAAGAAAGGCCTGGTAGACAAATTGGAAATTAAAGGAAGAAAGAAAGAAAGAAAGAAAGAAAGAAAGAAAGAAAGAAAGAAAGGTTTTAAGGAAAATTATTGGCCCAGTTAAAGATGAATATAGACTTCGGCATAAACATGAGCTGTATATTCATGTCCAGACGATTTCTGATTCCATCCGGAGAAGAAGAATTGCATTTTATGACCACTTGTTAAGAATGACACCAACACGATTATCGAACCAGGTTTTTACATATTTTAAAGAAAAGAAGACCCAGTCAACTTGGTTCAAGGAGGTGGAAAGGGATCTACAGCAGATGGGGATCATTTACGAAGATATACAAGAACGCAACCCACTCAGGAGGAAACTAAAAGACCACCAGGGTTTTCAAGAAAGGCCAACGTTGAAGACGGAGGAAAGAAAAGAGAAACACCAGCAATGAATGAAGGAGCACTGGGCAAAGATCAAAGCCCAGAAAATCCAGCTGAAATAACGTGGTCCCTAGAATAATAATAATAATAATAATAATAATAATAATAATAAACTTTGTCTGACAAAATGCAAACTTGTAGGTTTACGTAACTGTTTATATCGTGATTTTTTTTTTGTTGCCCCTACTTGTACAATATGATATGAACCTGCGTGTACAGTACGCGCCTTGTAGTGATACATGCACACCCTAGTGCTGAATCGGTCGACCTCGTTTATCTTCGAGATTCGTATTGGCAACCTTTGAAACACAAACTAATAAAGAATAGCTTATTCATCGCTGTGCGGCATCTGGCGTACACTTTACGTACTAGTACTGTTGTTGTTTACACAGCAAAGCCAAACTATAGAATTCATGCTAGGAACAAGATTCGCTTCGAGAAATGTTATATAATGTTAAATATTGTATGTGTGACGCAGTTGTTGGTGTAAGATAATAAATGTTTAGAAAATTCATATTGATCGATCATATTATCGATTCAATTTAGATGTTATTTCCATTCAGTTGGCAGTATAACCGGAACCGGGACAGCTCCCTCCTTACTCCTCACCCCCCGTACAAAGTAATATCGCTAAATGGTGCGCGGACTATAATTGGAATAGCGTAAGTGTAGTGTTGAATGTGAGGAAAGGAACGTTAAGGACGACACAAACACCCAGTCCCCAGGCCAGGGATATTAATCATTTACAATTAAAAACCTCTGACCCGGCCAGAAATCGAACCCGGGGCCGCCGGGTGACAGGCGGACGCGTCACCCCCCCCCCCCCCCACACACCGCGGGGCCGGACTATCGTGTTCGTCGCCACAGGATCACCAATTCTACGTGAAATTTAAACCACGGGAACGTAATTTCGTTTCAATAATTCCTCATGCATTGGCGGTGAGTCGAGCTGCGCCCGCCTTGGTGAGTAGCCAGTGGCTATGTACTCGTCTCCTAAAATTCGTCTTTAATGAACCGGTAAATTTGTGTTGTTGTGTTGGGTATTCAGCCCGAAGGCTGGTCTGATCCTCCACAGTTCCACCAAAGGCTATCATAGACAGCCTAGGCGTCACTGAAGTGGCATACTAGGGAAATGAGGAGTGATGTTGTTTTCCATTGCTTTCCTCACCGAGCCGGAAGTTGCTATTGCATATCAGTCTGCCAAGCCCACTGAAATACATGCACCAACCGACCCTATGGGCGATATTTTCACACCAATCATAACAGGGACTGGCTGCATCCGGTAAATTTATCAGGACATAACTCACAATAATATCAATGTCTGTGAAGAGCTATCGACTTCAGTATGGATCAAATTTGCGTTCTGTAGTTTTGACGTTCAGATTTCTTGCAACTGAACCATTCGAACCAAATGAAAGGGTTGCATCCCATCTACATAAAATGAGGATGATGGTGTTGTTATTATTACTGTCCTGTTTAGCTTTCTCTAACTTATCACATTTCTCTGAACACTCTTGTTTTCTCCAACTTTCTTTTCGTCAACAGACCTATCATGGGATAAAGATTCTTGAAAATACGACCGTGGCTCATCTCATGTCGAGAGGCAAGAGAGTCGAGTAGTACCGACACTAGTTCCTCATCAAGTCGGGAAGGGTTCGAATCCAGGGCAACGCACATATGATATTTGATATTAAAACTCACGTCTTTGTGGTTCGGATTACACGTAGACTGGAGGTCATATGACTACTATCACGATAACAACACTAACGTAAATTTGTATTTTATAAGACAAAGTTTAGCGAACGTTGATTATTATTATTATTATTATTATTATTATTATTATTATTATTATTATTATTATTATTATTATTATTGGTGTCCAAACTTTTATTTATGAATAGCAATAAACTTCCTTCCCCCATGGCACTACACCCTTGAAGGGCCTTGGCCTACCAAGCGACCGCTGCACAGCCCGAAGGCCTGCAGATTACGAGGTGTCGTGTGGTCAGTACGACGAATCCTCTCGGCCGTTATTTTTGGCTTCCTAGACCGGGGCCGCTATCTCACCGTTAGATAGCTCCACAATTCTAATCACGTAGGCTGAGTGGACCTCGAACCAGCCCTCAGGTCCAGGTAAAGATCCCTGACCTGGCCGGGAATCGAACCCGGGGCCTCCGGGTAAGCGACAGGCACGCTACCCCTACACCACGCGGCCGGCCAGCAATAAACTTACTCGTAGGAATAACTTCGCGATTGAATGTTCGAAGAGCTAAAACAACGTAAACACTTATTTTACGAGGTGTTTTGGGTTTCAAATCATGGTGATGTATTTGTAGCAAGTAGCGTATGGAAATTAACCTCTTCCTCGCCCCCCCTGCCCCTCCCCCACATGCGCCTCTTGTCGTACGTACCACCCGTGACAACGTTGCTTGACTTTAATTTTTCATCTCATGTCTGTCAGATAAAATCGTGGAAGGTGAAGAATGAAGCAACCTCGGCGTCTCCAACAACCGTGAAAATAGATAGCCTAATGGCACGTAAAATCAACAATGTTATTAACAAACAAACAAACAAACAAACAAACAAACAAACAAACAAACAAACAAAAGTTACAAAATTGTCTAAGAAACTTAGGTGTTGTAATGACAGACGCTAAATTGGACCGAACAAGTGACAAATACATGCCGCAAAGTTCAGAAATCCCCTTTTTACTCTCAAACGCTACTCTACTGTATTTTCTACAACAACTTAAAATACTTCTTCTTCTTCTTCTTCTTCTTCTCCTTTATCTGTTTACCCTACAGGGTCGGTTTTTCCCTCGGACTCGGTGAGGGATCCCACCTCTACCGCCTAGGGCATGTCCTGGAGCTTCAGACTCGGGAATCGAACCCGTGCCTCCGGGGGGTGGCAGCTAATCACACTAACCACTACACCACAGAGGCGGGATCTTAAAATACAACTGGTACAATCCCTGATCTTACCTGTTCTAGACTACTGCGACACTGTACTTACGGACATATCTCAGGATGGTAATAAAATGTTCGAACGGAGTTTAAACACCTGTGCCGGGCTGAGTGGCTGAGAGGCTGAGACGGTTGAGGCGCTGGCCTTCTGACCCCAACGTGGCAGGTTCAATCCTGGCTCAGTCCGGTGGTATTTGAAGGTGCTCAAATACGTCAGCCTCGTGTCGGTAGATTTACTGGCACGTAAAAGAACTTCCGCGGGACTAAATTCCGGCACATCGGCGTCTCCGAAAACAGAAAAAGTAGTTAGTGAGACGTAAAGCAAATAAAATTATTATTATTATTATTATTATTATTATTATTATTATTATTATTATTATTATTATTATTATTATTATTATTAAACATCTGTATTCGATTTACTTTAAGCTGCGATATAATTCTCACATTTCACCTTATTATAGGGAGTTGGCATGGCTTCGTGTGCACGAGTGTCGCAGTCTTCACATATTATCCATTCTGCATGGAGTTCTAAATTCAGGTGTGCCGAATTACCTTTCATCAAACTTTAATTACCTCTTCTCCTATCATAACCACGATACACGATCTGGCTCCTCTTTAACTCTCAGTCATTCCAGGGCTTGCAACTGCTCCTTTGTAGTCACTGCCGCAAGGGTGTAGAATACCCTCCCTGCTACCATTAGGGATTTGCGGTCTCGTAGGAGATTTAAGATTAATGCCTAAATTACTTGCTGAATACTATAGCTGACTTGTACGATGAGTGAGGTATGAATGAGCATATTTTCATAAAAAATAGAAATGTACTTCCTAATTATACGTTTATTTTTCTTCTTCTTCTTCTTTTCTTTTATTATTACTATTGTTAGTTTTATAATTATTATCATATACATTTATATTGTCATGTTGTATATTCTACAATTATTACTACTTACGTACAGGATCCACAGCACCACTCAGAGCAATATACAGTATCTCTCGATAAATGAGTCATCCGGCTATCGCCTTCCGTGCGTGTTCCCCTGACACACGGAGCAAGCCACAAGAAAGACCCTGTATTTGCTATCAGTACAACTATGGAAGTTATTTTTAAGTTATTTGTTATATTTTTAAAATTACATTTCTCTTACTCCGCCTATGTGGTTAGTGGCACCTCCAGAGACATGCGTTCGATTCCCGGCTCTACCACGAAATTTGAAAAGTGGTACGAGGGCTGGAACGGGGTCCACTCAGCCTCGGGAGGTCAACTGAGTAGAGGGGGTTCGATTCCCAACTCAGCCATCCTGGAAGGGGTTTTCCGTGGTTTTCCACTTCTCCTCTAGGCAAATGCCGGGATGGTCCCTAACTTAAAGCCACGGCCGCTTCCTTGTCCATCCTTTCCAATCTTCCCATCCTCCTACAAGGCCCCTGTTCGGCATAACAGGTGTGGCTGCCTGGGTGAGGTACTGGTCCTCCTTCCAAGTTGTATCCCAGACCCAGTCTCACGCGCCGGTACACTGCCCGTGAGACGGTAGAGGTGGGATCACTCGCTGAGTCCGAAGGAAAAACCAACCCTGGAGGGTAAACAGATTAAGAAAGAAATAATGAAAGACATTTCTGTTAAATAATTACTTAAATGTTGTGGTTAAGTTTAAGAGAGGGCCTTGAGCCCTAACTTCGTCATGAATAAAAACTAATTACCTACTTACTTACATCAAAAGTGATGAAAATGTTAAGTTGAAAGGCAGGGATCTATGAGATCTCCCAAGTAACAATTAGCATTGTCAGTTTCTCTTAGTACAAAAGCCTACCGGTACTTGACTGATGAAAAAAATAGAAGGGAGTTGATTACCCAGCCCTAACCAAACCAGAGCTTATAAAACTCTCCATTTAGATTCAGATCAATCCTCGAATGAATGAATGAATGAATGAATGAATGAATGAATGAATGAATGAATGAATGAATGAATGAAAACACTGACTCCAATATTGAGTAGAATACCTTATTCTATGTTATTAATTCTTCTGGGTGTGAGGAGCTTCCCGATAGCAAAAGAGAATATTGAAAATGCATTAAGCATGTGATACGAAAGCTAATTCAATGACGAATATTTAAACGAAATGGTTCCTACACTCACTGGCAGACCTCGAATGTTCGTTCACCACCCAAGCAGGAAGATTCCAAGATGATCCAGAAATAGATTCCTATGTTATTAGATTGTCTGGCTGGTGCCAATGGTGTAAAGGGGCCAACGTTTATAGTAGTGGCATGGCTATAACTGTAACGCATCAAAGACAGATATTTTTAAACTGTGTGTAACCAATACATCACTAGTCTTGAGGCGAAGCTCTTGAAGGTGAAGAACACTATTGTACTACTACGAAGTGGTAATAAGCCTGTTAAAAGTCAAATGAAGTTTTCTCATTCAGTCACGAGTACTCTGTCAAGGCCACTGTGCCGAAGTCTGCATGGTGTTCAGCCTCAGACAGATCTTCTGGTCCAATGCATGTTTAAACAAAAATATCCCTTTGTTTATCCTCCTCTAGTAATACCTGGCTCCTTATCCCGTTATGATCTCATATTTATTTATGATAATAGTATTTGTTTTTTGAAGTCCCTTCAATTGTTGTACATTGTCATGAGACGCTGGGGTGCCGATATTTTGTCCCGGAAGAGTTCTTTCCTGTGTCTGAAGCCAACTACGCCGTTTTGTCGCATTTACAGTAAACACGTTCATTGTACATAAAAGTAAACATTATTTAAACGAACTGCTGTACCTACTGTGTATGTGGGTGTGTGAGAGGATGGGTGAATGACAGACTGAGACAGTGATTACTGATTACATGAATGATTAGATGAATTGATAACTGAAATTGATTACGAGTAGCCAATTCGTTCCTTGAGAATAAATGAGCAGTTTAATTTAATTTCATGTGGCTATTTCTAGCCGAGTGCAGCCCTTGTAAGGCAGACCCTCCGATGAGGGTGGGCGGCATCTGCCATTGCGTAGGTAACTGCGTGTTATTGTGGTGGAGGATAATGTTATGTGTGGTGTGTGAGTTGCAGAGATGTTGGAGACGGCACAAACACCCAGCTCCCGGACCACTGGAATTAACCAATGAAGGTTAAAATCCCCGACCCGGCCGGGAATCAAACCCGGGACCCTCTGAACCGAAGGCCAGTACACTGACCATTCAGCCAACGGGTCGAATAAATGAGCAGTGAGAAATTATGTATCATTCAGTACAGAGTGTTGGAAAACACTTGATACAGGGGTTGAAGAACACCAAGACCAACTTTTTTAGATAGGAATATGTCCGCTAAGTCAGTTGTCCGACTCGTTGGCTGAATGGTCAGCGTTCTGGCCTTAGGTTCAGAGGGTCCCGGGTTCGATTCCCGGCCGGATCGGGGATTTTAATCGATTCTGATTAATTTTCTGGCTCGGGGACTGGGTGTATGTGTCCGTCCCAACTCTCTCATCATCATATTCAGACAACATAGCATACTACCAACCACCACAGAAACACGCAATAGTGATTACATCACACCACATAGGGTTGGCGTCAGGAAGGGCATCCGGCCGTAAAACAGGGGCAAATCCCCATGTGCGGCGCAGTTCCCACCCGCGACCTCACAGGTGTGGGGGAAAAGCGGTAGCAAAAGAAGATGTCCGCTAAGTCAGTTACAACTGAGCTCGATAGCTGCAGTCGCTTAAAGTGCGGCCGGTATCCAGTATTCGGGAGATATTAGGTTCGAACCCCACTGTCGGCAGCCCTGAAAATTGTTTTCCGTGGCTTCCCATTTTCACACCAGGCAAATGCTGGGGCTGTACCTTAATTAAGGCCATGGCCGCTTCCCTCCCACTCCTAGCCCTTCCCTGTCCCATCGTCGCCATAAGACCTATCTGTATCGGTGCGACATAAAGCAACTAGTAAAAAAAAAAAAAAAAAAAAAAGGTCAGTTACAAAGCTATGTATTTCTTTGGGCCTGTTTACGTCGACTACTACTGACTACAGTCGTGGAGACAAGTATAGACACCCGAGTTAAGTTACTACGTTAATAAAAAGTTTATCCTTTGTCCCACATAGAAACAAGCTGCACCAAAATTAACTCGTTTCATTCCACGTCTAATTAACTTATGTTGAGTAGAAATTATTATTTTATCGTAGCCAGTTAAAATTTCAACATAGGTTGAACAAAAAAGGTGCCGGTATGTTTTCCATTTCAAACGAAAATACGAAACTAAACCTACCCACTAGGTAAGAATTTTAATTTCTCACTCTTCCTGATATATTGTATCATTTTATTTCCTCTAATTGGACCCACATACTTCGCACAGTACGTATTTTAATGACTGTTTTCATTCCTATGAACTGTTGCAGAAAACTTGAGAAGGCGATGCGTCCTCTCTTCCCTTTTGTCGACTCCTAGGGTTAACCCCTATCCCCACACCCCTCGCGTATTGTGCTCGTTGACAATTGCTGGAGATTCCTCACGTAACTGCCCGACCTACCCTCTTGTTTACATGTTTGCCAAGTCTCCGTGGTCTCAAATAGTATTGTTTGTTTCAAGGTCACTCTGTTTTCACTATGTTAACAAGAGCGGGCTGCAAGACGAAAGTTCTCCATGTTTCCATTTCTTTCGTGTTACACTGACCAGGGACCCAGGTCAAGAGTCATGTACTGAAATGTTTTTTGCATCTGATATTTATAAAGATAGGCGAATTGGTATGACTTCACCATTTTATATTCACACAAATACAAGAAAACGTATTTTTTAAATTTTGAATCCGAGAGAAACACGTTTTATTTATTTATTTATTTTGTATCTCGAGTGTTCAGTTTGTAAGCTGGTTTGCGCCTCAATAGGTGTCATAGGTGTTCTTCTTGGCCTTAATCCCAGTTATTGAGGTCGGCATTTGATATAATTTGGCCTAGTTTTGCAGCTGGATGCCCTTCCTGACGCCAATCCTGGATGGAGGCATGTATTCACTACTGTGTGTTTCTGTGGTGGTTAGCAGTGCAGAGTGTTGTGTGTGCATGAAGAGAAATGTATTAAGACGGAATGAGGGGAGTTCAAATCCTTGGCTCGGCCGGGAATCGAATCTGGTGCCCTCGGAACCGAAGACCACTATGCTAGTCATTTAATCAGCAAGCTGGACATCAGCTGACATAGGTAAGCTAGGCATTATTGAAGAGGCGTACTAGGGAAATGAGAGGTGTTGTATTTTCCCGTTGCTTTCCTTACCGAGCTAAAATATGATGTTACTTACCACTCTAAGCATTCTGTCAAGCCTACTGAAATGCACACACCAATTGTCCAATTGATCTTTATGAGCAACACTTTCACACCATCCATCACAGGGACTGACTGCATAACGAATGGTGTTACGAGTAAATCTCATCTCTCAATCACTTTCACATCGCTGAAGCCAAGGATGAGACTGAGACAGAAAGTAAACTTGGTCTAGCCCATACCAAGAAAAACAGTACACTTTTGCACACTGCATTTCACAAGAGATGGATTTGCACGTGGCTGAAGACCGGTTTGAGAGCACCAATCGAAGAAAAAAAAACCTTCGCGAGGGGGAGATTTAGATACAGACCTCCGAACCGACAGGATCGCGCCATAGCAAGTACGCTACGGAGACGCTGGCTGAAACTCACGTCGCGCTTGTTGATGCTATTTCTCGCCATGGCTCTTAAGCCGTCTTAATCCACTTGCAGATTTAGCAACAACGCCTCGCGAAGCCCATTTGAATTCGCCAGCGAAGCGATCTTATTGGTTGACTTCAGCAGTTGATAAAATTGCAACGGGGAGAGATATTGGATTATATTTTTTAAATTATTTATCAGTCCGCCTCTGTGGTGAAGTGGTTAGCATTTAATAATTTCGTGTGGCTATTTCTAGCCGAGTCCAGCCCTTGTAAGGCAGACCCTCCGATGAGGGTGGGCGGCATCTACCATGTGTAGATAATTGCGTGTTATTGTGGTGGAGGATAGTGTTATGTGTGGTGTGTGAATTGCAGGGAGGTTGGGGACAGCACAAACACCCAGCCCCCGGGCCATTGAAATTAACCAATGAAGGTTAAAATCCCCGACCCTTCAGGGAATCGAAGCCTGGACCCTCTGAACCGAAGGCCAGTACGCTGACCATTCAGCCAACGAGTTGGACAGTGGTTAGCGTGATTAGCTGCCACTTTCGGATTCGATTCCCGGCTCTGCCACAAAATTTGAAAAGTGGTATGAGGGCTGGAACGGGGTCCACTCAGCCTCGGGAGGTCAACTGTATAGAGGTGGGTTCGATTCCCACTTCACCCAACCACGAAGCGGTTTTCCGTGTTTTCCCACTTCTCCTCCAGGCAAATGCCGGGATGGTACCCAACTTAAGGCCACGGCCGCTTCCTTCCCTCTTCCTTGTCTATCCTTCCAATCTTCCCATCCCTCACCAAGGCCCCTGTTCAGCACAGCAAGTGAGGCCGCCTGGGCAAGGTACTGGTCATCTTCCCCGGTTGTATCCCCGCGACCCAAATTATAACGCTCCAAGACGAAAAAGTGGGCTAAATACCTACAGAGCAGCAAAATTACTATTACCATAAAGTTTATGATGGGTTATCTGATCATTGCAATCGGTCTCGTCCAACCCCAACAGTTCCTTTTTTTTTAGCAGTGGCGTAGATATTTGTTCTGTTTGTGGGGGATACAGTATCTGATTAAAGTTCCATACTTTTTATCTGGCCGAAATACCAATATTTTTTTTAAACTTCAGCCGCCAACATTGACATTAAAGTAAAACTTAACTTCCCGCTAAATATGAAGGTAATATATTAACAATATTGTTTCTAGTACACATCAGTCTTAACATGGCAGGAACATGCAATTTCATTGTCGGTACAGAAACGAGAAACGACTTCGAGTTTATTGCCAGGAGAATAACTTCAGCGTAATTTTTTTTCGATATAGAATTACTTTTGAGGAAAGGAATGGCGAACTCCCTCCCTCCCATATTGGCTTGTACAGTATCACAGCCTTCGTGAGGTACAGGCCGTACTGTAAAAAGCGCGCCAAGCCCATCACCTGATCCATTAGGGCGTCTAAACGAATGTTATGATTTGTATTTGCGAATGTAATACATAGTGATTTGGCTAACTGTAGCTGTTGAAAGACAGACCTTTAATTTTAAGTATATTGCATGCCCGTTCTCTATGTTTTTCACCTCAGAATTTGCGTAAACAGCTCTTATTGAGATAATGAGATCTCATAGTTTATGTGAGGTATATTGTTTTCACGTCGTGTGTAATGAAAATTCAAGGGACGTAATGCTTCTGGTGGAATTTATCTATCGAATGTTGTTGTATAGCACGTTTTTGTGGAAATATAATGTGTTGCGAATTTAATGAAATAAATTGCCTCAATGCCAAGAAGTTGTATGACAATATTTTCATTTCCTTCGAGTGAGGGCAGGAGACATATTACGAGTTTAATTCATTTTTCCAAGCTGACGGTGAGCTCTACTGTTGACTTTCTTCTTCTTCTAGGTTCGTCCGGCTCCTTGGCTAAATGGTTAGCGTGCTGGCCTTTGGTCACAGGGGTCCCAGGTTCGATTCCCGGCAGGGTCGGGAATTTTAACCATCATTGGTTAATTTCGCTGACACTGGTGCTGGGTGTATGTGTCGTCCTCATCATCATTTCATCCTCATCACGACGCGCAGGTCGCCTACGGATGTCAAATCAAAAGACCTGCACCTGGCGAGCCGAACATGTCTTCGGACACTCCCGGCACTAAAAGCCATACGCCATTCTATTCCTATAGCAGTGCGTTTTATTGTTGACACACAATAAGTCTAAAAGTAACCTACACTTGTGTTATTCCTTGGATTAGGTAATACTGAGAACGTGAGAAGTAAAAGCAAAACCCAGTCTAAATGTAAAACTAAATGTAATTTTAAAAACCCAACCTCCTATTAAGTGATTTTCGAATTAATATACGTACATTTTAAACAATTTAAATTAAACTACTGCTAGTAGACAACTTAATTCTTTGATAAGTTCCAAGAAGAAAAAAACACGAAAGTTGCGCTTTATTTATGGTAGTCTGGAGGTACGGTGGCAAAACCTTATTATTATTATTATTATTATTATTATTACGGTATTTTTGTACGTTCGTTTTCTCCATATTTTTATTAATGCACAATAATTATTAATTGTTGGATACTGTCTATTAGGTCATCAGCCCAGGGGCTGGTTGGATCCTCAAATAGCACCACCAAAGGTTATGCGGTTATAAGGAAACCGCAAAAACCAATGACAGCACCAAAATGAGGCGTACTAGGCAAGACGAGGAGTGAGGTAGTTTGCCATTGCTTTCCTCACTGCGTCAGAAAGTGCAACACTCAGATGCACTAGTCGTGCTCTGAATGTCATTACTCAGCACCATCCATACCCCAGAAGCTTCCATATTGTCACAGCCATGGATGAGACTGGGACTTCGGTGAAAGCTACACTTTACTCTGGCCTGTGCCAAGAGATGGATACAAAAGTACTGTATCCATCAAGAAATGGCAGCAGGCAATGTTGGATACATGGTGGAGTAAATCAATCGTTACGCATTGAACACTTTGCCCTCATTTTAAACCTACCGTTCCTAAAATTACCGTAACCTAGCTTACGAGATATGAAACGATTAAGTTACAGGTGTTAATGATCTCACCTGTTATACAGTATTAATACAACATTTGGGAATATTTCTTAACTGTAAGGCAAAGTCGTATCCTGTGCTTGCATCGCGCGGGTCGGACGGAGGAAACTGTTCGCCTATTTGCGTGAAGTCATCGGCCTGTACATCACGAAGGTAGTGCTATATAGTATGCCTCATTTCGTCACTGCCATCGGCTTTTGTGGTTTCCCTATAACCACAAAACCTTTGGTTGTGCTGTCTGGGGATCCAACCAGCTTCTGGGCTGATAACCTAACAGGCAGAATGACTGAGTGCACTGTCAACCAGTTTACAGTTTATTTCGTGAGATTTTAAACGTACGTTAATAACACTTGTAAGTTATTAATATATTATTTATTTATTTATTTTTATTTATATATTACTATTATTACATTACTTATTTTGTTACATGTTGTTAGGGGTCTGTGGCGTGTTTAGATCATATTAAACCTCCTCTCTCCATATCTAAGCCCCGGCTTGTTAGGCCTAATGCCGCTGTATGGGTATCCCAAGCCTTTAAACCTTCCACTCCTCCAGAGATCTTCGATTCCTACCGACATTTGACTCCTAATATTTAACACTCAAGAGGTTAGGCTGTAAGTTAGCTGGTGAAGATTTTAGAGTAACCGATTCCCAAGCATGATCATGATACTGTATTAGAAGAAGAATGTTTTGCTTGTTTATGTGTACAGTGTCCGGATATCGCGAGCAGCTCAGCGATTGGCTGGAGGCACATCCGGCGGCACGCGCTTGGGCCAGCAGTCAGCACCTGCCGCTCGTCACCGTCCCCATCCCAGCGCGGGACATCTGCTCTGCCTTGTTGCCACACTTGCGTGGCCTCCTCCTAAATGGAACACAATGACGCGAAGCGAAACGCGGCTAAAGCGGTGAAAGAAAGCTCTGGAATTGCATCGCATGGACTATATGTCTTACATAGCTCTAGCACTTTCTCCTACATCCTAGAACTTCGTGAGAAGTTCCTGTCAAGAAAGGATGCTTGAATGAAAGTACTGTACATTAACATTTCAAAAGGAACTTCACAAGTTGTGTGAGGCTTACTATTTTGTAACGCATTATTTTGTACAAACATAACGAGTTATGTCTAAACTAGCACACATCTGTATGAATTCAAAACAATTCATCCATACCCGCAACCACACGCTCCTGAAATTCCCTTCCGGCTGTAATTAGAAACACACATAGAAATGTATTATAATAATAATAATTTCGTGTGGCTATTTCTAGCCGAGTGCAGCCCTTGTAAGGCACACCCTCCGATGAGGGTGGGCGGCATCTGCCATGTGTAGATAACTGCGTGTTATTGTGGTGGAGGATAGTGTTGTGTGTGGTGTGTCAGTTGCAGGGATGTTGGGGACAGCACAACTACCCAGCCCTCGTGTCATTGGAATTAACCAATGAAGGTTAAAATCCGTGACCCGGCCGGGAATCGAACCCGGGACCCTCTGAACCGAAGGCCAGTACGCTGATCATTCAGCCAACGAGTCGGACAGAATTTTTTTAAAGAAGATATATTGTAAATGGTACATAGATTTAAGAAATCAGTTTATAATGTAATATTTCTTTACAGCAACTCTCAGAAATTCACCTTTCCTTTATAGCTGTTACTTTAATTTCATAATTAATTGTAAGTATTTAGGAACCTTAAAACACTGCATTTTGTACATTGTAGCACATATAAGATGGTTTGGCATAACAGCAGGCTTCATAGCCTGAGCCACGCCATGTGCTCGGGTTCGATTCCCGACTAAGACAGGGATTTTAGCCACGGTTGGTTAATTCCCCTAGCTCGGGGTCTGGAGGCTGGTGTTTGTGATCAATTTATTTACATCAATTTATTTACATACAACATATCACACTACCAACTAGCACAGAAACACGGACTGCTAAATACATCCCTCCACATAGGGTTGGTGTCAGGAAAAACATACAGCCGTAAAACTGGGCTTAACAAACAAACAAACACAGTGCTGACCACAAGTAATCGGGATAAGACCAATAATAATAATAATAATAATAATAATAATAATAATAATAATAATAATCGTATAGCCTCAGCTACCATGTTCGGGCATTTCATCTATGCCATTTAGGCTGCGTGAGTGTCAGTTTCGTCGTTCCATTTTACTCTACCAGGTGTCAAAGAAACTGCTCTCTATTGGACGATCTACGGTTGAGTTTTAATTATTTTTGACGGGTTACCACCACACGTATTACTATACATAGGCCCTATATCATCATTATAGACCGTTATGCCTTTCAGCGTTCAGTCTGCAAGCCTCTGTGGATTTACTAAATGTCGCCACAATACTCGAATTGCAACTAGTGTTGTGGCCTCATTTAGTTCTATACCTCTTATCTTTAAATGGTTAGAAACTGAATCTAACCATCGTCGTCTGGGTCTCCCTCTACTTCTCTTACCCTCCATAACAGGGTCCATTATTCTCCTATGTAACCTACCCTCCTCCATTCGCCTCACATGACCCACCACCGAAGCCGGTTTATGCGCACAACTTCATCCATTGAGTTCATTCCTAACTTAGCCTTAATACCTCATGACGAGTACATTCCTGCCATTGTTCCCACCTGTTTGTACCAGCAATCATTCTCGCTACGTTCATGAAGATATCCCGAGCCCACCCAGCTTTTGCTCCCGCAAAGCAAAGTTGGTCTGAAAGCAGACCGATGTGAAGATAGTTTCATCCGGGAGCTGACTTCCTTCTTACAGAGTACTGTTGATCGCAACAGATCTTTTATATTCTGACATCGTTCGTCATAGAATGCCGAATGGACCTTTTTACACCCTTAAAAAATCCGATAACCTCTGCCAGCTTTGAACTGGATTCCCAGACTCTATCACTGATCCAGGCAAGGAGCTTACAGCTGCTTAAAGAAACATAACTATGAGATTTCAGCCAGAATGGACATTATTTATTTCAGCATTGAATTCTTAGGAGTGGCTTTCAGTAAAGCTTAAAATATCCGAAAAAAATGTAAACCGAGTTTATTATTATTTTATTAGTTGAATTTATGATCCTGCAATTGAATCAGTCATGAAAGGGCACATGTGAAAATTGTCGATTTTTTAAATTGCAGATTAAAATTCATCTCGTCGTGGTGCACCTTTTCAAACAAGGAACGACACTTATCGAACCAGTCACATGCTGATATTTAAGGTCAATTTGTGTGTGGTTTGGAAGTCAAGGAGTGCCCATTCTTGAATGACTTCTTTGCTTATAGGAAGGTTCAGCTGCCTGCTCTTTGGTCAAACAGCTGACTACACCTTCATTTGTTTCTAACTTCGATTACCAACATTATAGCATCGGTTAATGCAGTTTCTGAGTGTTCTGGTGGCTGTAAAAAGCGTAAGAACGTAAATGCATGGTGGCCAACATTTTATAAGAGGGGAGTACAGTCGGATGAATCTCGAGGATGGGGAATGCCTACCAACTAAAAAATTCGTTCCCACCCAGCAATATGCATGCACTTCCTTTACTCTGCCAAAGATCCAGGAACCGTGCGTACAAAACAGTTAATCAACGGCCTTATTGAACACACCTTCCGTTTGAAACTAGACAGCAACGTCCGGCTTCCTAACGAATTAGCCAACGAAGAACCAACACATATTGACGGGAATTAGATCAGTGAAGTAAAGCGTCTAGAAATGTACATTGCGGGGGAGTACAAAGAGTTTTCCAACAAAATACTTGCGAGGCTAACTGTTCGTGTGACTGACGATGATTCTGATTAACTGTCATCATTCAGAGGATTATTATTGTAGAACGACGACACAGTGTGTCCAAATTATCTGAGTAAACAGTGTGTTTTTGCTGCAAAACTGAATTTAACTCAGCCATCAATATAGGAAGTGCACATTACCTTTCATTTATCTGCCGATGTCCGCCTCCATAGCGTAACGGTTAGTGTGATTAACTGGCACCCCCGGAAGCCCGGGTTCTATTCCGGGCTCCGCCACAAAATTTGAAAAGTGGTACGAGGGGTTCATTCAGCCCTGGGAAGTCAACTGAGTAGAAGGGGTTCGATTTCCTCCTCAGCCATCCTCGAAGTGGTTTTCCGTGGTTTCCCACTTCTCCACCAGGCAAATGCTGGGATGCTACCTAACTTAAGGCCACGACCGCTTCCTTGTCTATCCCTCCCAATCTTCCCATCCCCCACCAGGCCCCTGTTTAGCATAGCAGGTGAGGCCACCTGGGCGAGGTACTGGTCCTCCTCCCAAGTTTTATCTCCCGACCCAAAGTCCCACGCTCCAGGACATTGCGTTGAGGCAGTAGAGGTTGGATCCCTCGCTCAGTCCAAGGAAAAAACAACCCTGGAGGTTAAACGGATTAAGTAAGTTAGTAGACTAAGTAAGGAGTAAGACTGGCTTTAAAATCAGTTTTTGCTCCTCCTGCAAAAGTCACATTTCTGGGCATGTGCCCTTTCTTAAACGTCTGATTGAGAAACGAAGTATTCCATAGGGAACACTACCGGCTGATTCTTTTCGCATAGAAGGGACTTCTAAATAAGAAAAGAAAACTTCAGTTACTCCTTCGTGCCGAATGATTGAGCTCTATAACGACGATACTTACAAAGAAAAACGCAACATAAGAGCAGTTAAATACAGATGTGTTTACCAAGTCAATATAACTGCGTGCCAACTCACAGAGACTACTACTAAGTACTTAAAGCATACTAACGTGAGAAACAAATACTCAAAGGCATTTCGTTTGTTTATATTCTGCACCTCTAGTAACTACCGCTAGATAGCATAGCATTCGCTCCTTCGCCTCATGATTCTGCGTACAGTAAGGACAGTGTTGCCAACCTAGCGGATTCCCCGCTAAATCTGGCGGATTCTAAATCCTTCTAGCGGCGGAAAAATGCATTTAGCGCCTAGCGGAATTTTTGGCGGAGTTCTGATGTGTCAGAGGATTTTATAGCGGCTTTGTAAAATGTAAATGTAATATTATTCATTTATGGCAAAAATATCGCAGAGTCAAATTAGTGGGGAACATTAGATGTACCTAGCCCCCGGTGGACATACCAGTAAAGTTGTGTGTCAGTTGCGTCAGGGTGAGCCTGTAAAACCCCTTCATGGAATGGGGAAGTGTCTTTTTTAAATATCGGCCTTATTTATTCCGAAAAACTGATCACTCTGCCGGAGTTTGCAAGACTATATTTGCAGATTCGGTTGTTGCTACAGATTTTCAAATGCATAGAACGAAGTATACTACAATAATTAAAAACACACTTGGCCCTCACTTCATAAATGAGTTGGAAAATATACAGGTGGACACCCCTTACAGTATCGTCATTGACGAATCAAGAGATTTTGGGGTCTTAAAAGTTCCGCGGAATATTTTACGGTGTAATAGCATCCTAATGCCTGGTCATTTATTACCGCATTTATTTTGCGTTGATTAAGCGTGTAGGGCTTGTCAGTAAGCGGTAAGTAGTTCAGCACTAGTATATCTTAAATTGAATCAATGATGCTATTTCAACCATTCCCAAATCGATGCCATATTTACCTTCCTTCCAACTCGGGAAACAAATATGCCAGATTACACATTTTATTTATTATTAAATCAAAATACATATAGAAGAATCTAGCGGATTTCTAGTGGAATTGACGCAGTTAATTAGCGGGTTTCACTCCTAAAGTGTTGGCAACACTGAGTAAGAAAACAGCAACGAAGCGTCAGCACGTCTCCGTTCTTTAGAGCAGTGGTATTTAAACATTTTGGTTGGCGTACCCCCAAAATCCAATTGTTTTATCTTCGTACCCCCGAAGTACGAGTATATTGCGATTATACTAGAAATAACAAATGATTATTTCTGGATGTCAAATAATAATAATAATAATAATAATAATAATAATAATAATAATAATAATAATAATAATAATAATAATAATAATATTAATAATAATAATAATACACCGAGCTCGATAGCTTCAGTCGCTTAAGTGCGGCCAGTATCCAATATTCGGGGGATGATGGGTTTGAACCCCACTGTCGGCAGCCTTGCAGATGGTTTTCCGTAGTTTCCCATTTTCACACCAGGCAAATGCTGGGGCTGTACCTTAATTGAGGCCACGGCTGCTTCCTTCCCAATCCTAGCCCTTTCCTGAGCCATCGTCGCCATAAGACCTATCTGTGTCGGTGCGACGTAAAGCAACTTGTAAATAATAATAATAATAATAATAATAATAATAATAATAATAATAATAATAATAATAATAATAATAATCCATCTTCGGCAGCTTATCCCGGTTGCTTACGGTTCCCGTACGCACTGAGGCATGAAGGAGTTGTGGCGGGAAATTTAAGATCGCATGCCATTCCTGACACCACGCGATTTTCAACTGAAAATCCCACTCCTGCAATACCAGCAAACAAATCAAGTTTGCCGGGATGACACAGGAAATCAGATAATCCGTTACACCATCCCGTTCCCCAATAATAACAGCAATGTATTGTTTAAGTATATCGTCGTTCGGCAAAAGAAACCTCGTAACTCCTTCAGAGTTTACAAAAGCCCAAAAATGAGCGGTGAGCTATAAATGGAGAACTGTTCCTTTCATTTGCATTGCTTAATGATAGTCCAATTATTCATCCCCACTGGAGTTTTCTGTTCCATTCTCAGGCAAGCTTTCATAACGCAGATAGAGAAACGTGGTTTTCTCGTGACTACTACTAACACGTTTTCATTCCACTCCTGAAGGGAGAGGCGGACCTCTTGGACGTTGACGCCGTTTCTCAGGCCGGGAGATTTATTACGGTGAAGGAGATGCACGGAGAAGGTGAGGGGGTTGTCAGCCGTGGCCTATACTAAGAACTGTCCCGGCATTCGCCTTAGTGCAGGAGAATGGAAAACCACGGAAAACCATTCTCAGGACAGCCGAAGGTTTGGGGCCAGCCATGAGGTCCAGCTCTGTCCCGTCTCCGAATGCAGAGGCGTAGAGCCACGGCAGTGCCGCGGCCACCCCTCCTCTGCTCGGTTGGCCGGTCGGAGTGTAGAGCTGTTGTACCGCGGACCAGCCGCGGCCACCTATGGGTAGAGACCCACTCTGCATCTACCGACCTTTCTCGTGAGGGGAATTACGAGGTTTTCATTGTCCAGCAACGATATAATATATACGAGTATAATTGGACGGGTCCGCCTCTGTGGTGTAGTGGTTAGCGTGATTAGCTGCCACCCCCGGAGGCCCGGGTTCGATTCCCGGCTCTGACACGAAATTTGAAAAGTGGTATGAGGGCTGGAACGGGGTCCACACAGCCTCGGGAGGTCAACTGAGTAGAGGTGGGTTCGATTCCCACCTCAGCCATCCTGGAAGTGGTTTTCCGTGGTTTCCCACTTCTCCTCCAGGCGAATGCCGGGATGGTACCTAACTTAAGGCCACGGCCGCTTCTTTCCCTCTTCCTTGCCTATCCCTTCCAATCTTCCCATCCCTCCACAAGGTCCCTGTTCAGCATAGCAGGTGAGGCCGCCTGGGCGAGGTACTGTTCATACTCCCCAGTTGTATCCCCCGACCGAGTGTCTGAAGCTCCAGGACACTGCCCTTGAGGCGGTAGAGGTGGGATCCCTCGCTAAGTCCGAGGGAAAAACCGAACCTGGGGGATAAACAGATGATGATGATGATGATGATGATGATGATGATAATTGGACGGTGTTATGCATCAAGCGGCTATGCGTCAAATCTTACTTTTGAGAAAAACGCTTTGAAAGGTTTTCATTTTTAAACCATCTTAGAAGAGATATTTTAGTCAAAATAAAACAATGTTTGGTACACTTGCGTAATGTGGTGCGCGTCATGCGAATATTCAGAAGAAAACTCTTTCAGTACAGTAATTTCCTTCTTTTCCTCAAATATAACAGCCGAATTAGCAGTTTGCGGGCCGAAGATACACATCAAGCGACTAAACACAAAACTGTGGCGTTTAACTTGTTGATGCACAGGGCCACAAAACATCTAGTGATGCAACAAGTTAAGCACCACTATGCGTCCGGCTCCATGGGTGAATGGTTAGCGTGCTAGCCTTCGGTCACAGGGGTCTCGGGATCGATTCCCGGCAGGGTCGGGAATTTTAACCATCATTGGTTAATTTCTCTGGCATGGGGCTGGGTGTATGTGTTGTCTTCGTCATCATTTCATTCTCATCACGACTCGCAGGCCGCCTAAGGGCGTCAATCAAAAGACCTGCACCTGGCGATGGCGAGTCGAACATGTCTTCGGACACTCCCGGCACTAAAAGCCATACGCTATTTCATTTCATGTGAGATTTTGTTGTTCATAACCAAGAACCAGCAACAAAATATTAGGTTTTACTGTATAAGAATTTCACAGAAACACACATAAGTGTCGAACTCGTAAAACAAATAGCAGAAAATTCTGACTACCTGGCGAGGAATCGAACAGACATCCTTCCAGGTACAACTTTACCTAGCACATCTACTTCAAGGCCTGATGCATCTGTTACTAAAATGCTTGGTAACATTAAGTTACTTAAATCCAAACAGCCAACTGTTTACTTATTGTGTGATAAAGTAAAAACAAGCATGCCTAATGATAATGCACTGTAGGCCCTGTAGCAATTACTCGTACTACATACCTGTGATATATGGGACATGTCCCTTTCGGTTCTACTTTCTGTCTTCTCCAGCTGTTCCATGGACAACAATGCAAGTACTTTTTGCGTTCTCATTGTCGTCATGCGAGATTAAGAGTGTTGAGCACACCACCCCACAAACACTGTATCACCGGGTGAGTTGGCCGTGCGGTTAGGGGCATGCCGGCTGTGAGCTTGCATCCGGGAGATACTGGGTTCGAATCCCACTGTCGGCAGCCCTGAAGATGGTTTTCCGTGGTTTCCCATTTTCACACCAGGCAAATTCTGGGGCTGTACCTTAATTAAAGCCAAGGCCCCTACCTTCCAACTCCTAGGCCTTTCCTATTCGATCGTCGCCATAAGACCTATCTGTGTCGGTGCAACGTAAAGCCACTAATAGCAAACAGTGTATCCGACATAGGCTGATGATCAGCTTGCCAGGTAACAGTCAGAGACAGTAAAAGGGTGTGCGTTGTCACTTAACTGGATGTTACAGAACGCCAGATACCACTTTGCGTATGTAGTCCTTGAATAAGAAGGATAGACGGTTGATGCATAACTTGTAACCCCGCGTTATGATAGAGGTGCTTATGTTCTTTTTTCTTTTTTTCTTTTTCTGTTTCAACTGTTAAAATTCAAACAGAGCTCCGTGAGTGTTCGAGCAGTTAGATCGACTCTTTAGGTGATAGGTGGTACCAATATTCTGTTTTTGAAAATTGTCGCATAGCCGGTTGATGCATAATATCGTCTAATTATTAATGCTGATGATGAAGCTTGTAGTTTAAAGGAGCCTAACATCTAGGTCATCGGCCCCTAATGGTACGAAATGTATTGACAATTTGAAAGTTCAAAATCATCCACTGACCAGAATAAAAAATTGTGATGAAGAGTGAATGGATGGAAAACACTCTTTCAACGGTTGCATTGCAACATGGAGTAGGCAAATAAAACTGACAAATATTAAGCAACTCACTACATGTTTCAACGGGGTTGGAACACTGGCACGAAGTGACACCTGCACGGAGCCTCGTTTTTCATACACTCCGGTATTAATAGACACGCACAGTACTTCGCATAACCTCAATTGAAGAGTTCGTCTACCTCCTCGGTGTACATTGTTGAAATCATACTCTGTTTTCCTCGCATTTTTTGGGGGGTGGGAGTACAATTTTTCTCACTTCGCCGCTCCATCCGGATTGTGAACCAAGCAGCTATTCTCATAGGTCCCGAGGGACCAGTGAGGAATTTTAGCCCTTCGACCTCATTTTTGGGCCTTGAGTGCTTTTTCTTAATTAGATTCTCGCTCGATGACTTCACTTTGATGATTGTAGCTGGTTTGCAATTTTTGAGTCTTCACTGGTCAGGATATGACCTGGCCCCTTGCGGGGCGGTTGGAGAGGTAGACGTTGGTACTTCGTAAACGGAGCCCAACGTAGTCAGAAGAGGAGGGTCACCCATCCAGGTGGTGACCACTCCCGATGTTGCTTCAAAATCGTGACGCTTGATTTGCATTTACAGTTCGTGAACATGACTTGCCTCGCCTAAAACTAAATTGCTTTTTCTTGTTATTCTTCCTTTACAGCCGGTCTGATTGGCGCAGGCGGTTAAGGCGCTGGCTTTCTGAGCCCAAGTTCGGTCCTGCCTGAGTCCGGTGGTATTTGAAGGTGCTCAGATACGTCAGCCCCGTGTCGGTAGGTTTACCGGCACAAAAATACGGCACTCGGTGTCCCCGAAAACCGCAAAAGTAGTTAGTGGGACGTAAACCAATAACATGATTATTATTATTATTATTATTATTATTATTATTATTATTATTATTATTATTATTAATCTATTTATCCTCCAGGGTTGGTTTTTCCATCGGACTCAGCGAGGGATCCCACCTCTACCGCCTCAAGGGCAGTGGCATGGAGCGTGAGACATTGGGTCGGGGAATACAACTGGGGAGAATGACCAGTAGCTTGCCCAGGCGGCCTCACCTGCTAGGCCGAACAAGGGCCTTGTGGAAGGATGGGACGATTGGAAGGGATAGACAAGGAAGAGGGAAGGAAGCGGCCGTGGCCTTGAGTTAGGTACCATCCCGGCATTTGTCTGGAGGAGATGTGGGAAACCACGGAAAACCACTTCGACGATGGCTGAGGAGGAAATCGAACCCATCTGTACTCATCAACAAAGGCTTCCCCTTGGCAGGCTTAGTGAACTCCATAGCTGTAGAACAATTTCAGCAATTCAACACGGAACACTAGTTGTCACCAGGTAGACCTATCAACTGCAGCAGTGAAATCTAAAGGCTTCTATGCCCCTCTCCAGCGTCTGCTTTCCAAATCTCCTTGGGCCTCCGTGCAAATGTCAACACATTCCATTTCCGTGCAAGTGTCATGATTTCGTTTCACCGCCAGGGCTGCATTTGAAAAACTCACACCACTGCTTAACTAATACTGTATGTTTATCAACTTCGGAACGCTTAGTGTAATTCTGAACATTGCAAAACGGGTCAAAAAGTTTAGAATTGTCTAATGTCCACACTTTTAAATTGCAAATACTCGAAAGGAGAGGAAGAACTTGAATGGACTGGTGCAACTTGCGATTGCATTGCAAGAATTCATCACTGACGAAATCAGAGAGCATGCGCATCGAATAACCAAGTGAGTAAATGACGTACTGTGACAGGCGTATTCAAAATATGGACTGAGATAGAGGAAGTTCAATATGAAATAACTTTGCAACAGAGAAAACAATAAACTGAATAATTAAGAACACTTTCTTTCTTAATCTGTTTAACCCCCAGGGTTGGTTTTTCCCTCGGACTCGGAAAAGGATCCCAACTCTAGCACCTCAAGGGCAGTGTCGTGGAGCGTAGGACTTTGGGTCGGGGGATACAACTGGGGAGGAAGAGCAGTACCTCGCCAGGCGGCCTCACCTGCTATCCTGAACAGGGGCCTTCGGGGGGATGGGAAGATCAGAAGGGATAGGGAATGAAGCGGCCGTGGCCTTTGGTTAGGTACCATCGTGGCATTTGCCTAGAGGAGAAGTGGGAAAGCACGGAAAACCACTTCCAGGAGGGCTGAGGTAGGAATCGAACCCCCCTCTACTCAATTGACCTCCCGAGGCTGAATGGATCCCGTTCCAGACCTCGTTTCACTTTTCAAATTTCATGGTAGAGCCGGGAATCGAACCCGGTCCTCCAGGGGTGACAGCTAATCATCGCTAACCACTACACCAAGGAAGCGGACACTAAGAACACGATATACAAAAAGCCGGACATTTAATAGCAATTAAGAAATGCCTGCCGGACAGAGGACAAGCATTAAAAAGCGAGGACATGTTCGGCAAATGCCGGACGGTTGGTCACCCCAGGAATTGAACCCGGGGCTCTCTGAACTGCAATGCTGAGCGGGACATGTTACTAGATATATCGCAGAGAGAGTGTCTGTGACGTTGGTTACCAAATCAACGAAGACTCAATAACTCTTGTGTTATAGCGCAGCACGTGCAATATGAGAAAGAGTTGTGTGTATTGTTCAACCGGAGCGAGCTGTTGGGAGTTCATCCACGTGAGCTACCTGTGCCTGTGGCGGGAAGAGAGACAGCGCGTGGAATTGTACCGAGCACACGCTTCAAGGTTGCCGGGATCGATCAGGCCATGGCACGGTGTGGCTATGTCACAGCTACTGCTCAGCCCGTGTGCGGCGCGAATGAAATGTATACACAGAACAATACTGGCGGCTCCTCATTTTAATTACAGGATTCAACAGACAAGTTTCTATAACGAACTCTAGTGAAACAATTTCACCATTATCATCATCATCATAACCATTACAGCCCTACTGCGCAACAGGCTACAATCCTAAGAAATGGCGATGTGCCGGAATTTAGCTTTGAAAAGGATTCGGTAACACAGTCATTTCCAAACTGTGGTCCGCAGACCCCTGGGGGTCCGCGACGATAATCCAAGTACAGTGGAACCTCGATATTTCGAATCACCTCGGGAGCTAAATTTTATTTCGAGACAGGGAATATCGTTTTTGAGCATATAATTGAAACATATGTATCTACTGGCTTATACTGAATACAGTATTAAAAATATACTAACAAATTCATATTTTACGGCATCGCTTTAATTATGATCCTTATTAAAGTACGGTAACGTTTTTAGAAGATAGAATACAGTATATACAGCAGTGAAACAAGAACCATACCTCCGTTAACACCTTTGGAAAAAATCGTTCTCTTCTGTTTTTTACTGTTAACCTTCTTTCCTTCCACATACCTATCAACAACATTTATTGCTGTGAGGAACACTGTCATTTATATTCGACTGACTCCATAGGCTATGTAGGTTCGAAACGACGCAGCCAAAATTCGTAAATGGAGCTTGTTATCCACGACTTTCAGGGTTGCTTTCGTACTTGACCGGTAATGAATTCACACCCGAAGAACAACGAGGCATCGCCGATTTTCCGATCACTAAAAGTTTGTTTTGCGAATCCCGCCATATTAGCTCCCAGCGTCACCGTAACCCTTCTTTATCACAAACTACAAACGCTGTATTGCACAGTCAGAATTCCAGCTGCAGAGTATTTTTTTCCTTCAAGGGAGGAAACGTGTCTGCCTCTGTGGTGTAGTGTTTAGTGTGATTAGCTGCCACCCCCAGAGGCCCGGGTTCGATTCACGGCTCTGCCACGAAATTTGAAACGTGGTACGAGGGCTGGAACGGGGTCCACTCAGCCTCGGAAGATCAACTGAGTAGAGGTGGGTTCGATTCCCACCTCAGCCATCCTGGAAGTGGATTCCCGTGGTTTCCCACTACTTCTCCAGGCAAATGCTGGGACGGTACCTTACTTAGGCCACTGCCACTTCCTTCCCTCTTCCTCGTCTATCCCTTCCAATCTTCCCATTCCCCGCAAGGCACCTGTTCAACATAATAGGTGACGCCGCCTGGGCGAAGCTCTGATCATTCTCTCCAGTTGTATCCACCGACCCAGAGTCTGAAGCTCCAGGACACTGCCCTTGAGGCGGTAGAGGTGGGATCTCTCACTGAGTCCGAGGGAAAAACCGACCCTGGAGGGTAAACAGAAGAAGAAGAAGAAGAAGAAGAAGAAGAAGAAGAAGAAGAAGAAGGTCGTTTTATCTTACGGTTTAGTGGCGTTGATGTTGGTTAGTAATTATCAGGGTTCAGAAGTTTATGCCCTAAACACGGTAAAATATGACTTCAATTTAGGGATAGATAGCAAGTATTAGATTATTAGACTAATAACATTAAACGTGTCAAATGTGATCACCGATTATACAGCAGACATATTTAATCATGCAAACGGATAGAGCTATAATACGTGCGTTAAATATGTATACATTCACTTAGTGCAGTCCTGGGACGGAGATCTCTTCTTCCTAAGAAAAGAAACCAAAAACGAAGTATCGTATAGACTAAGCATGCATTTTGGTGTCTGTCGGCGTACGTTCGTACACATCTCTTTATCGGAACCATGTCTTGTAAATCTGCCACCTGTCTGTTTCGGGAAGAGGAAGAAAAAAAGATCTACTACAGTGTTTGGAAATCCTATGTCTAAAAATCGACGCAGATAAAATGTACCTTGTTAAAAGAGACGCCACTTTTTAAATAAAAATGCTGAAAATACAACGCAAAATATGAACAAAACAACAAATTTGGCCGAAATATGTATTGATATGTATCATCAAATTGCTTTAAATGGGATTAGGGACCTGTCATTCACAGTTGTTTTTCAGATTCTGTATAAAATGAGATGAAGAAAGAAATACGACTTTTCCTTAACATCCGAACCTTAGTAACTATGGTTTTTAGTGGAAGTAAAACTAGATGATGATACAGGATCTGCAGTGAATTCTATCCTAAAACCATTCTCCTACTTCTTAACCTTTTTACCCTCCAGGGTTGGTTCTTCCCTCGGACTCGGCGAGGAATCCCACCTCTATCGCCTCAAGGGCAGTGTTCTGGGGAGGAGGACCAGTACCTCGCCCAGGCGACCTCACCTTCTATGCTGAACAGGGGCCATCTGGAGGGATGGGAAGAGTGGGAGGAATAGACAAGGAAGACGGAAGGAAGTGGCCGTGACCTTAAGTTAGGTACTATCCCGGCATTTGCCTGGAGGAGAAGTGAGGAACCACGCAAAACCACTTGGAAGATGGCTGAGGTGGGAATCGAACCCCCCCTCTATTCAGTTGACTTCCCGAGGCTGAGTGGACGCCATTTCAGCCCTCGTACCACTTTTCAAATTTCGTGACAGAGCCGGAAATCGAACCCGGTCCTCCGGGGGTGGCAGTTAATCATGCTAACCACTGCACCACACAGGTGGACTCCTAAAACCATACGACCGCGCGAGTTGGTCGTGTGGTTAGGGGCGCCCAGCTGCGAGCTTGCATCCGGGAGATAGTGGATTCAAACCTCACTGTCGGCAGCCCTGAAGATTGTATTCTGTGGTTTCCAATTTTCACACCAGGAAAATTAAGCGCACGGCCGCTTCCTTCCCGCTCCTAGCCCTTTCCTATCCCATCGTCGCTATAAGACCTGTCTGTGTCGGTGCGACGTAAAGCCTATTGAAAAACATCTTCTCCATCTGTTTACCCCCCAGGGTCGGATTTTCTTCGGACTCAGCGAGGACCGCCTCTAGGGCAGTGTCCTGGAGCTTCAGACTCTGGGTCGGGGGATACAACTGGGGAGGACGACCAGTACCTCGCCCAGGCGGCCTCCCCTGCTATGCTAGACAGCGGCCTTGCGGGGGGATTGGAAGATTGGAAGGGATACACAAGGAACAGGAAAGGAAACGACCACCGTAGCCTTAAGTTAGATACCATAACGGCATTTGCCTGGAGGAGAAGTGGGAAACCACGGAAAACCACTTGCAGGATGGCTGAGGTGGGAATCGAACCCCCCTCTACTCAGTTGACCTCCCGAGGCTGAGTGGACCCCGTTCCAGCTCTCGTACCACTTTTCAAATTTCGTGGCAGAGCCGGGAATCGAACCCGGGCCTCCGGGGGTGACAGCTAATCACAGTAACCACTACACCACAGAGGCGGATTGGGAAAAAACATCATCATCATCTGTTTACCCTCCAGGTTCGGTTTTTCCCTCGGACATAGCGTGGGATCCCACCTCTACCGCCTCAAGGGCAGTGTCTTGGAGCTTCAGACTCTTGGTTGGGGGATACAACTGGGGAGTATGACCAGTACCTCGCCCAGGCGGCCTCACCTGCTATGCTGAACAGGGGCCATCTGGAGGGATGGGAAGAGTGGGAGGAATAGACAAGGAAGACGGAAGGAAGTGGCCGTGACCTTAAGTTAGGTACTATCCCGGCATTTGCCTGGAGGAGAAGTGAGGAACCACGCAAAACCACTTGGAAGATGGCTGAGGTGGGAATCGAACCCCCCCTCTATTCAGTTGACTTCCCGAGGTTGAGTGGACCTCTTTCCAGCCCTCGTACCACTTTTCAAATTTCGTGGCAGAGCCGGGAATCGAACCCGGGCCTCCGGGGGTGACAGCTAATCACAGTAACCACTACACCACAGAGGCGGATTGGGAAAAAACATCATCATCATCTGTTTACCCTCCAGGTTCGGTTTTTCCCTCGGACATAGCGTGGGATCCCACCTCTACCGCCTCAAGGGCAGTGTCTTGGAGCTTCAGACTCTTGGTCGGGGGATACAACTGGGGAGTATGACCAGTACCTCGCCCAGGCGGCCTCACCTGCTATGCTGAACAGGGGCCTTGTGGAAGGATGGGAAGATTGGAAGGGATAGGCAAGGAAGAGGGAAGGAAGCGGCCGTGGCCTTAAGTTAGGTACCATCCTGGCATTCGCCTGGAGGAGAAGTGGGAAACCACGGAAAACCACTTCCAGGATGGCTGAGGTGGGAATCGAACCCACCTCTACTCAGTTGACCTCCCGAGGCTGAGTGGACCCCGTTCCAGCTCTCGTACCACTTTTCAAATTTCGTGGCAGAGCCGGGAATCGAACCCGGGCCTCCGGGGGTGGCAGCTAATCACGCTAACCACTACACCACAGAGGCGGACTCGGGAAAAAAACATACGATACATAAATAAGTCTCTGTTTTGATATATTTGTTTGCATTTATTGTAACTGAATTAATGGAACTGAACTGGAACTGAAAACAATATTATCGCTAAACATTTGCAATAATTTGAGATTCGAACACGCCTGTCACAGGTGCGTTGTGCTCCATGGCTAAATGGGTAGTCTGCTAGCCATTCGTCTAGGGAGTCCCGGGTTCTATTCGCGGCCGGGACGGGTTTTTTTAAACTTTTATTAATTAATTCCTATGGCTCGGAGGCTGGATGTTTGTGACGTCCTCAGCATTAGATTTCATCTTAAGTCGGGCCCCATGCACCAATCTCTCCGGAGGCCACGCGCCATTTAATTTACCGATGCGTTCTGATACACTACCCAAAATGTGATCGCTGCTGTGTAGCAGACATATGCCCAGCCACCGATACCTGAGCTGTCCAAAGCTGTGAGACAGTACGGTAATAACAGTTATTCTGAAGGAATTTGAAAGGACTGCAGAGCGAACGGCATTGAGCTTCTCATTTCGTCCGTGTATCATACTCGTTCTGAAGGACGCCACGCCGTCACGCTTTGACTCCAAGCGGAAGTTGTCCTGCTGTGCTTCAGAACAGGTTATTGTATGGAATGGTATAGATGCATGATATTTTCGCATTAACGATGAGCGCGACAAGAAATATTTTGAAGCGATTTGGAGATATTTTTACGAATCGCATGATTCTGGTTAAGAAATTAGTGATTCTGTTTTCGCGAATTAGAGCGAATTAAAGCTACAAGGCCCGTTTATAGCGAAATGTACTTGTTTTTCGATAAGTGCGAAAATGCAGCGAAATTAATGGAAAATAACGAGCTTGAAATTGTATTTCAATATCACGTATATGAAGGGAAACAGAAGGCAGAATGAGGATTTCTCATTTCGACAGAAGTATCCCTTGATGTTAATCTATATATATAAAGTAGCTTGTCCTGACTGACTGACTGACTGACTGATTCATCATCGCCGAGCCAAAACTACTGGACATAAAGAAATGAAATTTTGGGGATATATTCATATTAAGATGTAGGTGCTCGCTAAGAGAGGATTTTCGGATATTCCGTCGCTAAGGGGGTGAAAAGGGGGGTGAAATTTTAACATGAGTGTGTTTATATCTAAAAACTTTAAAAGTTTAGAGATGTGAAAATTGGTATTTAGAATCTTCTTTAAAAATAAGGAAACACGTATTTTTTTGTTTTCAGACAATCCCAATAGGAGGGGTGAAAAAGGGTGAAAAAGGGGTTGAATGCCTAATCAGGATACCGGTGCTTATATCTCAGAAACTGAAGATCTTACAGACCTGAAAATTGGTACTTTTGATCTCTTTTAAAAATAAAGAAACACGTATTTTTTTGTTTTTGGAAAATCCAATTAATGGGAGGGTGAAAAGGGGGTGAATTTAAAAAAATGAGTGAATCTATATCTCCAAACTTTTAAAGTTTGCAGATGTAAAAATTGGTATTTAGAATCTTCATTAAAAATAAAGAAACACGCATTTTTTTGTTTTCGGAAAATCGCAATAGGAATCGTGAAACGGGTGAAATAGTGGTTGAATGCCTTTAATGAGGCTACTTATATCTCAGAACCTGAAAATATTACAGACCTGAAAATTGGTGTTTGGGATCTCTTTTAAAAATAAAGAAACACGTATTTTTTGTTTTTGGAAAATCCAATTAACGGGGGGGGGGGGGTGAAAAGGGGGTGATTTTTTAAAATGAGTATATCTATATCTCAAAACTTTTAAAGTGTATTGATATAAAAATTGGTATTTAGAATCTCCTTTAAATATAAAGAAACACGTATTCTTTTGTTTTCGGAAAATCCCAATAGGAAGGGTGTAAAAGGGTGAATAATGGGTTGAATGCCTTTAATGAGGCTACTTATATTTCAGAAGCTGAAGATATTACAGACCTGAAAATTGGTATTTGGGATCTACTTTAAAAGTAAAGAAACACGTATTTTTTCGTTTTTGGAAAATTCAAATATTGGGGGGTGAAAAGGGGGGTGACTTTTTAAAAATGAGAGTGTCTACATCTTAAAACTTTAAAATTTACAGATGTAAAATTTGGTAGTTAGAATCTCCTCTAAAAATAAAGGAACACGTATTTTTTTGTTTCCTGTAAATCCCAATAGGAGGGGTGTAAAAGGGTGAAAAATGGGTTGAATGCCTTTAATGAGGATACTTATATTTCAGAACCTTAAGATAATACAGAACTGAAAATTTGTATATGTGACCTCCTTTAAAAATAAAGAAACACGTATTTTTTAGTTTTTGGAAAATCCAATTAATGGCGGTTAAACAGGAGTGACAAATTGGGGTGAATTTTTTGAAAGGCTATATCTACAGAATATCTTGGAAGCGTAAAATGTTACAGACGTAAAAAGTGGGTGTTTGGAATCTCCTGTAAATGTAAAGAAACATAGGTGATTTGTTTTTGGAAACTCCTCTTAAGGGGAACTCAAAAGAGGTAAAATTTTAAAATGAGAATTTTTACAGTATATCTAAAAAAACTTAACATGTTACAGAAGTGAAAGTGGTATTTTTTTATCTCTATTATACATAACGAATCGTGTATTTTTAGTTTTCGGAAATACCACTTGGGTGGTGGGGGGTGGGTAAAAGTGACTGAAAATGGTGTTGAATTCTTTTAATTAGGCTACTGATATCTCAAGAATGAAGATGTTACAGACGTGAAATTTGATATTTGCAATCTGCTTTAAAAGTAAAGAAAGACGTATTCTCGGAAAATCCAATGAAGGGGGGGAGGTGAAAGAATTGAAAATTTAATTGACTTAATTGTATGAGAATGCATACATCTAATAAAAACTAAAGTTGTTACTGACGTGAAAATTCGTATTTAGATCTCCTTTAAAAACAAAGATAAACGCGTTTCGTTGGGGAAACCATCTTGGAGGGTGGGAGTGTAAAGGAATTGAATTTCTTTCATGGGGACACATAAATCAAAAACTGAAGAAGTTAGAGTCGTGATAATTGGTATTTAGAAGATCTTTTACTATTAAAGAAACAAGTATTTCTTGCGGGAAAATTCACTTGGGGGGGGGGGGGAAGAGTAGTGTGAAATGAAGTGAAAAAAATAAATTATTATTATGGGGATACTTATATCTCAAAACTGAAGTCAATAGACGTGAACATTGGTGTTTGGAATCTCCTTTAACCATAAAGAAACATGCCTTCTTTTAATTTTCTGTGTGTGTGGGGGGGGGGGGGGGGTAAATAAACTTGAGGGCGGTG